>NC_085039.1:11780695-11814152 GCF_963692335.1 Osmerus eperlanus
GAGCAACAATTCTCATTCACATGAAACCTCAGGAAGACAGTCCACAAGGAATAGTCTTCTTTAGAGATTATCCCAGCGGCGGACACACAAGTGCTCACACACACATACGCAAGCACACACACATACACGTACCAAACGGTCACACAGAAAGAACACAGGGAGACCTCGATTGGCAAGCGGCCCCGGCTTACCCTTCAGCTGCTCCAACTGGCTCCGCCCCGCCCTCTCCTCCACCCTCCCGTCCTCCCTCAGGTAGCGCTCGTCCAGGAAGCCGGCGGTGGCGGCCGACAGGTGCACCTTCCCGGCCACGCCCAGCTGCTCCATCATGTTGGCCAGGTTGACGTCGTTGGACCACACGTCGAACTTGAAGCGCTTCATCCCCAGGATGCCGCAGAGCACCGTGCCCGTGTGGACGCCCACGCGCATGTCCACCGTCTCCCGGGTCTCCTGGCAGAACTGCTCGATGGCCTGGATCATGCCCAGGCCCATCTCCACGCAGCAGTAGGCGTGGTCGGGGCGGGGCTCTGGGCAGCCCGCCACGCAGTAGTAGCAGTCGCCCAGCGTGCTGATCTTGGCACAGCAGGTGAGCTCGCACAGCCGGTCGAAGCGGCCGAAGAGGTCGTTGAGGAGGCCCACCAGGGCGTGCGCCGACTTGTTGGCCGACATCTTGGTGAAGCCCACGATGTCGGCGAACAGGATGCTGACGGGCTCCATTCGGGTCATGTTGAAGGGGCGGAACACGATCTTGCCGCGCGGGAGGGAGGTCTTCTTGCGCTTGCGGTGGTGGTGGGCGTGGTTCTTGGGGCTGA
Source organism: Osmerus eperlanus (assembly GCF_963692335.1). Lineage (NCBI taxonomy): Eukaryota > Metazoa > Chordata > Actinopteri > Osmeriformes > Osmeridae > Osmerus > Osmerus eperlanus. The sequence goes on from NC_085039.1 coordinate 11,781,505, forward strand.
CGGCGCCCGTCGACGACGGGCCGCCCCCGCCCCCTCCTCCTCCTCCGCCGCCCCCCCCCGACGCGGAAATCCCCGCGGCGGAGCAGGCGCCCGCCGAGTAGCGCTTCCCGGCGCCTCCGTCCTCGTCGTCGCCCTGCCTCATCAGCTCGTCCGCCACACGGCGGGGCATGACCGAGTGGATCATCCTCTCCTTCAGGGCCTTCTCCACCTCCAGGTCCTTCCCGTGCATGATGGCCTGGCCCACCTTGAGGAACGTGCTGCGGGAGCGCACCTCGGACATGATGAAGAGGTGGATGCCGATGACGTGGGCGCACAGGTGGAGCAGGGCCTTCCCCGGGCCCAGCCACGGCAGGGTTTCCTGTTCCCAGCCTCCGGAGCTCCAGACGGGATCCCTGTGGCTTCCCCCGCCGCCGCTACCCGGATCCCCGGATCCCCCGAGGCCGCCCGCCCCGGCCCCCTCGCCTCCGTCGTAGCTCCTCTGCAGCAGGGGCAGCCACCCCAAGGTCTCGTACAGCACGGAGAACAGCAGCCCCAGCAGGACCGAGGCGTACAGCCTGATGTGGAGGACGCTGTAGAGGAGAAGCAGCACCTCCATGCACAGGGAGAAGGTGCCCACCGGGGTCATGCATGGAGCCCGGGGGAGGAGCCCTCCGGCCGGGGAGGGAGGCGGGCCGAAGGGGGTCTGGTTCCCGCCTCCGCCGGACCCCTCCGGGTCGGAGAAGCCGGCGGTCTGGATCTGCGGGGCGAGGGTGATGGCAAACGTCGCCGTGATGAGGAGCAGGGAGGCCTGGTTGTAGAAGCGCGTGTAGGGTTGCGTGAAGGTGAAGAGGAAGAGGAGGAGGAGGAGGAGGAGGAAGGAGGCGGTGGGGGCGAGGAAGGCGACGGGGTGGCAGCGTTCGGAGTGGACGCCGAAGTACACGCCCCAGAGGACGCTGCAGGCCGCCAGGTAGATGAGAACGTACCGGAAGCGGCGTTGCGTCTGCGGGAAGCAGCGCTCGCGGCACGCCTCTTCCAAGATGGAGGAGTCGAATTTGGGGTCCCAGCACTGGGCGGCCGACCTCTCAAACAGAGGGGGGACTTTGCTATGGCTGCGTAGGGTGGTCATGAAACTCCTGCGCACACCAGAATCACCTGAGCTGCAGCTGGAAAAGCTGTATTTGTGTGAAGTGGGGTCGACTTCAGTAGTTCCACTGTTACCTAGGGGACTCCCGCCCACGGTAGCCCCGGCACGCTGCTCGTTCGCCTGTTGATGTTGCTGGGGAGGCACGTGTTCTGTGGTGTTGTCGGTAATCCGCACCGTCACTGCGCCATCCCCTCTGGGACCGACGCTCACCTCCGTGCAGTGCATGAGAAACTGCCGGTGTTTTTGCACCGAGGCCATGTCGACTGCTGTCGTGATGCAAGGCTCGAAATAATTCAGCTACTGTCCGGTCAACAGTGTCAGACGGCGCAGGCAATCAGGTATTGAGGGAGAGCACATCTGGCGGGGGGAAGAGGGGGGAGGAAGAGAGATTGAGGAGGAGAGAGGGAAAGGGTGATGGGTATCACACCGGATAAATGGTGCGCACGAAACAGACGTCTTTACTACGCACGAGGTAGCTGGTACATTCACTCATATAAAAAAGACCGTTCCAAACTCTTGAGTAGCTCATTATCCGATCTCGTATTACGTCAGTACTCACATTCCATTTCCCGGTCTCTTCAGGGGCTCTCGAGCAGTTCGGTTCGTGCACGTGAGTCTCTTTCCAACTGCCTAAAAGCAATGTCATCCGTTCTCTCTTTACCTCCTTTTTTAAACATCACGGTAACGACTTCTTAAGGCTGTCACATAACGATTCATCGGTTAAACAATACTTGAGTTTAATACTATTAAAATATTTAAAGTCCTCTTTCCAAAGCGCGTAGTGTTTTGGCACTGCCTTTATTTATTGATATCTTCACGCCCTCTCCTCAAATTAAAGTTTACACAGTTATACTATTTTACACACATCTGACGAAAGGAGAGGCATTTTCTTGACGTTTTCAATTCCAATATTTCATTTGTTGGTTTATAAAGGGTATCCACGGTTGGTCTGACGCATTCCAAAATGTGCCACAAAAGGCTAGAGGATTCTTTCAGAAGTATGTCTAATCTTCGAGGACACGCTCAGAAAAAAATCCCTTTTTAATTTATTTTCGTTCTGAAAGCATATACTCATTCCATGGAGCGTGTGCCAACGTTGGAGAGAATAACATGTCTGAACTACTGGGTTCTCCCGTTGTTTCCAAAGCCGCTGGTGTAGGCCAGAGCTAAGTAAATATACGAAACAGAGGAGTTACAGCCGTCCGTTCGCGACCACCCAAATCACCAGCGACCGTTTGTGGTCGGTCCCCACCGCTTCGGTGCAACAGGCGGGCCTATTCCCACGGAGCAGCCCCGTCCTTTCCTGACCTCCCTCTCCGGTTCTACACCGGTTGTATCCCCACTTCCAATGAATCTGTAATTCGAGGACGTTTCGATAGAGAGAGAGAGAGGCGCTCAAAACATGACACTAGATATTATCTTAGGACTCGTTGTGCGCTTGAGTGGGTCATTAACTTGTTGCGCAGAGTTGGCAGAAAACAAAACGCATAAAACTGCCACCTACGTAAAAGCTGGTAAAGACAAACTGTTAAAATTCATATAAAACTCGCTGGAGTTATTCGTGGGTAGTGTTCTTATTGAGGTGTATTTTCAGCCGTGTGGTATGGTAGATATCCATTCAAAATGACGGTTAAAAAAACGGTCTCAAAGCAAAAGCAAAACGCCTGCAAAAACGTCAGCGATATGTTTCCCTCTGTGCCCAAAGAGGCTTCCAAACTTTTTTTTTCTCCCCAGGACGTAGCCTATTTCCTTCGTTAGCAGTGGTTGCTGTACACTTGTACATTCGTGGGGTAGCTTGTAGGCTTGGGCCGTGAAGTGAGGAAGGCAGGGGGAGAGTCTGTGAATTTCCTATCGCATTCCCTAAGGATCCGGAATCCCATGAGGAGCAAAACAATATATCCTTGATCCCTCTTCCCTTGTTAAATCCACGAAAGCGAAGAATAGTTTTTACCAGCGGTTCGCTTCACTGTCTTATCTCTTCTTCACAAATTCCTCTAGTCTGGCTGGGTAGCTCTAGTTTTCACTGGCATGCCGTGCGCCCATAACACTCGGCTACTCTGTGCGCTTTCGCCGTGCGGCGTCCCCTTCCGTTTGGTGAAGGTTGCCTCCCTTCTCGACCGACCGTAGCTATCTTGTTGTGTCGGAAGAGTAAATAAACGACTTTTGGGTGGTTTTCGTTGATCTAGGCGAAGACGGCACGGCACTAGTCCCTACCACCATCTTTCTGACTTGATCGGAAATTCTGGTCCAGCTGTGACGGTGGAGCTGGAGGGTGGGTGGGTGACCAGGGCAGCGCGAGATAGGAGCCTCCAGTCAGACATAAAATACAGGGGAGGGGGCTGTCAACTAGGAAAGGGGAGCGCGCACGCAGAAATATGTGGAGACGAGCACGCATGTGAACTAGGGGGAGGGAACGTGGGTAAATATTCTTATTAATAAGTTACAGTAAGTGGGTGTTGAAGTGGGCTTAAGGTGAGAAACGGGTCTTTTGTGCAGTTCGTTGACAGTTTTTTTTTCTTCAAAGACAAAAAAGCGTTCGACACCATTTGGTGTACCAACAACTTTGGGAATATCTGACTGAAATGTCCACCCTCATTCAAAAAGCATTATTGTGTTGTTTGTTCAGACAGTGATAACAGCAGATGAAACATGGGCGAATGAGATAAAACAAGCGTTTTGTTTTACTGGAAAGAGATCACAGTCTTACTATGATACTGGTGTGTGTGTGCGTATGTGTGTGTGTGTGTGTTGGGGGGGGGTGTCACCCGATACTGGTAGCTTTATCTTGTACATCAACACACCTTGAAAAAGAACATTTAGGATTGATAAGACCAACACCGTAAGAGCTGTGAAGCAACTGTGTGTGTGTGTGTGTGTCGTGTGTGTGTGTGTGTCGTGTGTGTGTGTGCAAGAGTGTGTTTGTCGTGTGTGTGTGTGTGTCGTGTTTGTGCGTGTGTGTGTGTGTGCGTGTGTGGAAGATAAGATAGTGTTTTATGAGTATAAGGGGTCATTGTACACAATGCACAGGAGCACCGGCGTAGTTTTATGTCACACACACTCATTTGTTTAACACATGAATGTCAACACACACATGGATGTATACAGTAGGCACACACACACACTGTGTGTGGCTATGAGGCCCAGATATGCTTCATAACTTTGGTCCACGCCTAAACCTGTAATACTTATAAAGTCAAGGCAGTGTACCTTCAGACACACCCATACAACCTATCTGTTGAGATTCAAAAAATAACTCTCATGTAGCGTGGCACATTAACATATTTGGAATCCCAACAGAAACCCCTGAAAATAAAAGTAAAGCAATGCATGAATGATGATAAATGAAGTTTATTCTGGCTATGAGAGTGTATCGGAAGTGTTGAAAGGGAGGGCTGTTTTTTTGCCGAATGACACCGAAGGACCAAGAATAGTTCCAGAAACTGAATTGAGACGCCACCTGGTGTCTGCTCACAGCATTGCTTAAGTTTACCACAATTTACATCCAAATTACATTTTAAATACACTTTGGTCTAATTTCTTATGAGCGTATTGAATAAAATATATGTAGTTTCTTGATTCAAATTGTTTGATCAAAGATTTAAAGGACTATATGGTCTGTGTGTGTGTGTGTGTGTGTGTGTGTTGATTTGTGCCATATTGTCGAAGCCTCCAGATCCCACCATGACTACTGAACAAGATAAAGATGAATTATGTACGTTCACAGGGAAACGGCTCCATACCTTATCAGATGAAGTGAGAGACTGAGGTTTAGCTTTCTTAAAGGAACCACACAAAACGAAGGGTACAAGGACGAAAACTGTAACTTTATTGACAACAGTCCTCTTGACATGCAGCATACTGAGGTTAAGTCAGCAGACAAAGAAGGCGAAACGATTAACTAGCGTCAAATTTACAAATGCAATCTTACATGGCTACAAGGCATAGCAAACAAAGATGGCTGCCAAAAAGAAAAACAGACAAACTTGAGATTGTTTAAAAATTAGCACAGTAAGTTAATATTTCATAATTCAGAGGAAACTTATTTTTCTTTTCTTTTTTTAATTGTTCATCCCATTGAAAAAAAAACTGAATAAATAAAGTACAAACTTTAAAACAAACAGAGAAAGAAATAAAAACAACAACCGTTTTGTTTATAATCTTTGTTTCCTTCACGTATGAGAGTCAAAGCAGAAAATAATAAGTCTCTGATTTTGATCATTATCTTCCTTTATCCCCCCCTCATTTTCTCTGTTCGGATGTTCATTTACGATTCTATTCTGGTCGGCTTCTTGTAGTTGGAAACTCCACGCAATCACTCCTTCACTCCCCTCTCACCACTCTTGTACCCAACCCTCTCCTCTGCCCACACCTCATTTCCTCCCTCCCTCACTCCATCCCTCTCTCCTTTACTACCTCAGGTCCAGTCCAGACAAACACAGGGGTCAACCCCTATAGAGAAAACTCTCCACATCTTCACACCTCTTCCCTCCCTCTCTCTCTCTCTCTCTCTCTCCCTCTCTCTCTCTCTCTCTCTCTCTCTCTCTCTCTCTCTCTCTCTCTCTCTCTCTCTCTCTCTCTCTCTCTCTCTCTCTCTCTCATCCCTCGCTCCCTCCCTTCACTGCCTCCTCCACTTGTTCTTGGGCTTCTCCGTGCACTCTGGCCCCGTACAAGTCCCGGGGAGGGGCGGGGGCGGGGCGGGCGCCGCCTTGACCGGCGCCGGCGCTTCCGGGCTTTTCCCCAGACTGCTAAGCAGCCCCGGGAGCTCCACGGTGATGGCCTTCTCGATCTTCTCCAGCAGGCATCCTCCAGACCAGCTGCAGTGTTGGGACAGCTGCTTGAAGCTCGTCACCGGGTTCACCCCGAAGAAGTCCTGGTAGGCCTCCTTGTCCGGCAGGTCGAACTTGCTGACGTTGGTCTTGGCCAGGATGGACTTGAAGATGTAGAACTTGTCCGGGTCTGTGACGATGTCGTGGAACACCTCGTACGGGTCGCTGAACCAACCCAGCTTGTCGTAATACGTCTGCAGGTAGCGGTCGACCAGCAGCGCGTGGATGCGCACGCGGATGCCGTGCTGGCGGACGAAGGCGATCTTGTTCTCCAGCTGGTTCTCGATGACCTGGGAGCAAACGGAGGTGGGGTTCCAGTTCTACAGCTGTGATCCTCGTCATCATAACCCTGTACCTCGACCTCACCCCTCGACCTCACCCCTCGACCTCACCTTGACATAACCCTCACCCTGTACCTCGACCTCACCCCTCATCCTCACCTTGACATAACCCTCACCCTCTACCTCAACCTCACCCCTCGACCTCACCTTGACATAACCCTCACACTCTACCTCAACCTCACCCCTCGACCTCACCCCTCATCCTCACCTTGACATAACCCTCACCCTGTACCTCGACCTCACCCCTCATCCTCACCTTGACATAACCCTCACCCTCTACCTCAACCTCACCCCTCGACCTCACCTTGACATAACCCTCACACTCTACCTCAACCTCACCCCTAAACCTCACCCCTCATCCTCACCTTGACATAACCCTCACCCCTAAACCTCACCCCTCAACCTCACCTTTATCCCACATTCTCACCATAATCCTCAGCCCTCACCCCTCCCCCCTCACCTGGTTAAGATCCTCCAGCAGAGAGGTTTCCTCCCTCATGAAGAGCTCCCGGCTGGTGTTGGGGGCGTAGTCCTGGGGCCAGAAGGAGCTGACGTAGACCCTGGGTGGCTCAGTCACGTTGATGAGGGGAGCCATGCTCCAGAAGAGGGCGCCGTACACCCTCATCAGGTCCTGCGTCGCCAGGTTGTCGGCCTTGTTGAGGATGAGGCGGATCTGGGACTCGCGGCCCTTCATCTGCCTGAAGAGCATCTCCAGCTCGCCACCCACGTCCAGTTTAGTGGGGTCGAACACCAAGAAGATGAGGTCGGCGCGGTCGATGAACCACTGGCACACCTCGTTGTAGGGGTATCCTGGGAGGGTACAGGTGGGTTTGACCAATGAGAGGAGGCTTTGCTGATAACTGAGTTCCCAGGCGGGGGAAATGTGGGTGTTGCAGCAGCAGAGAGACAGGTGAAAGACAAGAATACTACAGAAACGTGTATATATTCCATCCATCCATCCATCATCTTCCGCTTGTCCGGGGGTCGGGTCGCGGGGGCAGCAACCTAAGCAGGGAGGCCCAGACTTTCCTCTCCCCGGCCACTTCCACCAGCTCTTCCTGGGGGACCCCGAGGCGTTCCCAGGCCAGCCGAGAGACATAGTCCCTCCAGCGTGTCCTGGGTCTTCCCCGGGGCCTCTTCCCAGTGGGACGTGCCCAGAACACCTCACCAGGGAGGCGTCCAGGAGGCATCCTTATCAGATGCCCGAGCCACCTCAACTGGCCCCTCTCGACGCGGAGGAGCAGCGGTTCTACTCTGAGCCCCTCCCGGATGACCGAGCTTCTCACCCTATCTCTAAGGGAGAGCCCGGACACCCTGTGGAGAAAACTCATTTCGGCCGCTTGTATTCGCAATCTCGTTCTTTCGGTCACTACCCACAGTTCGTGACCATAGGTGAGCGTAGGAACGTAGATCGACTGGTAAATAGAGAGCTTCGCCTTTCGACTCAGCTCCTTCTTCACCACAACGGACCGATGCAGAGCCCGCATCACTGCGGACGCCGCACCGATCCGCCTGTCGATCTCGCGCTCCATCCTTCCCTCACTCGTGAACAAGACCCCGAGATACTTGAACTCCTCCGCTTGGGACAAGATCTCCTCCCCGACCCGGAGATTGCACTCCACCTTTTTCCGGTCGATAACCATGGCCTCAGATTTGGAGGTGCTGATTCCCATCCCAGCCGCTTCGCATTCGGTTGCGAACCACTCCAGTGAGAGCTGGAGGTCACGGCCCGATGAAGCCAACAGGACCACATCATCCGCAAAAAGCAGCGACCCGATCCTGAGGTCCCCAAACCGGACCCCCTCAACGCCCTGGCTGCGTCTAGAAATTCTGTCCATATAAGTTATGAACAGAATAGGTGACAAAGGGCAGCCCTGGCGGAGTCCAACCCTCACCGGGAACAAGTTCGACTTACTACCGGCAATGCGGACCAAACTCTGGCACCGGTCATACAGGGACCGAACATCCCCGATCAGGGAGTCCGGTACCCCGTACTCCCGGAGCACCCCCCACATGAGCCCCCGAGGGACACGGTCGAACGCCTTTTCCAAATCCACAAAACATGTGTAGACTGGTTGGGCGAACTCCCATGCACCCTCCAGAACCCTGCCGAGGGTATAGAGCTGGTCCACAGTTCCACGGCCAGGACGAAAACCACATTGCTCCTCCTGAATCCAAGGTTCGACAAACCGACGGACCCTCCTCTCCAGCACCCCTGAATAGACTTTCCCAGGGAGGCTGAGGAGTGTGATCCCCCTAAAGTTGGAGCACACCCTCCGGTCCCCCTTTTTAAAGAGGGGAACCACCACCCCGGTCTGCCAGTCCAGAGGCACTGTCCCTGATGTCCACGTGATGTTGCAGAGTCGTGCCAACCAAGACAGCCCTACAACATCCAGAGCCTTAAGGAACTCCGGGCGGACCTCATCCACCCCAGGGGCCTTGCCACCGCGGAGCTTTTCAACCACCTCGGCGACCTCAGCCCCAGAGATAGAAGGGCCCCCCCCAATGTCCCCAGACTCTGCCTCCACGTCGGAACGCGTGTTGGTGGGATTAAGGAGGTCTTCAAAGTATTCCTTCCACCGATCCAGGACGTGCCCCATCGAGGTCAGCAGCGCACCATCCCCACCATATACAGCGTTAACAGTGCACTGCTTCCCCCTCCTGAGTCGCCGGATGGTGGTCCAGAACCTTTTCGAAGCCGTTCGGAAGTCATTCTCCATGGCCTCGCCGAACTCCTCCCACGCCCGGGTTTTTGCCTCCGCGACCGCCAAAGCCGCATTCCGCTTGGCCTGCCGGTACACATCAGCTGCCTCTGGAGTCCTACCAGCCAACAAAGTCCGATAGGCCTCCTTCTTCAGCTTGACGGCTTCCCTCACCTCCGGCGTCCACCACCGAGTCCGAGGGTTACCGCCGCGACATGCACCGACCGCCTTGCGTCCGCAGCTCCGGTCAGCCGCCTCAACAATGGAGGCCCGGAACATGGCCCATTCGGACTCAATGTCCCCGGCCTCCCCCGAGACATGGTCGAAGCTCTCCCGGAGGTGGGAGTTGAAGCTCCTTCTGACAGGGGATTCTGCCAGCCGTTCCCAGCAGACCCTCACATTACGTTTGGGCCTGCCAGGCCTGACCGGCGTCTTCCCCCACCATCGTAGCCAACTCACCACCAGGTGGTGATCAGTTGACAGCTCCGCCCCTCTCCTCACCCGAGTGTCCAAGACATTCGGCCTCAGATCCGACGACACGAATACAATGTCTATATAATATATACACGCCCCTCCCTGAGTCACCACCTTACCGCGGTGGAGGGGTTTGCGTGTCCTAATGATCCTGGAAGCTATGTTGTCGGGGGCTTTATGCCCCTGATAGGGTCACCCAGGGAAAACAGGTTCCAGGCGAAGGATCAGACAAAGCGTGGCTCAAAAAACTACCATGAAGAAAACTAACAATGGTTCTCAGTTGCCCCTGCCCGGAAGCGGGTCACCGGGGCCCCCCCCCCTGGAGCCAGGCCCGGGGGTGGGGCTCGATGGCGAGCGCCTGGTGGCCGGGCCTTTTCCCATGGGGCCCGGTCGGGCACAGCCCGAAGAGACAACGTGGGACCCCCTTCCAGTGGGCTCACCATCCGCAGGAGGGGTCATGGGGGTCGGGTGCAGTGCGAGACGGGCGGCGGCCGAAGGCGGGGGCCTTGGCGGTCCAATCCTCGGCTGCAGAAGCTAGCTCTAGGGACGTGGAACGTCACCTCGCTGGCGGGAAAGGAGCCGGAGCTGGTGCGCGAGGTAGAGAAGTTCCGGCTAGATATAGTCGGCCTCGCCTCGACGCACAGCATCGGCTCCGGAACCAGTCTCCTTGAGAGGGGCTGGACTCTCTTCCACTCTGGAGTTTCCCTCGGTGAGAGGCGTCGAGCTGGGGTGGGAATACTTGTTTCCCCTCGGTTCGGCGCCTGTACGTTGGGGTTCACCCCGGTGGACGAGAGGGTAGCCTCCATCCGCCTTCGGGTGGGGGGATGGGTCCTCACTGTTGTTTGTGCTTATGCACCAAATGGCAGTGCAGAGTACCCACCCTTTTTGGAGTCTCTGGGAGGGGTGCTGGAAAGCGCTCCTCCCGGAGATTCCCTCGTCCTCCTGGGGGACTTCAATGCTCATGTGGGCAATGACAGTGAGACCTGGAGGGGCGTGATTGGGAGGAACGGCCCCCCCAATCTGAACCCGAGCGGTGTTTTGTTGTTGGACTTCTGTGCTAGACACGGCTTGTCCATAACGAACACCATGTTCAAGCATAAGGGTGTCCATATGTGCACTTGGCACCAGGACACCCGAGGTGTATATATTAATACAAACAAATCTTTCTGTGTGTCTGAGCAGGCCTTTCCTCACCCCTCTCCTGCTGCTTGCGGTTCTCGATGATCCCGGGCGTGTCCACGAAGGTGACTCTCTCCAGCAGCTTGTGGGGCATCTCGATGCCCACCAGCCTCTCCAGGAAGCCCTGGCCGAACTTCTCCAGGGGCGAGAAGGAGCGCGAGCTGTCCGCCGCCATGACGATGCCCTCCACCGTGCGGAACTTCTCCCCGTGCATCACCACCGTGTACTCTGAGGTGGTCGGCTCCGCCCCTGGGAGGGGGGGGGGGGGGGGGGGAGGAGGGGGAGGGGGGGAAGGGAGAGGAGAGCAGGGGGAGTGGGAGAAAAGGAGTGGGAGGAACAGGAGGAGGGAGAGGAAGATGAGGTTTAGTGGAAGGGAGACACAGAGAGGGGGGCAGAAGGATGTGTGTGTGTGTGCATGGGTCGGTGTCCTCCACCTGTGTAGAGCTGTTGGGGTGTGCCATGCAGACCCAGCAGGTAGTTGATCATGGAGGACTTGCCCACACTCCAGGGGCCCAGGAACAACACCATAGGCTTGGAGGTGATCTCTCCATCTGGAGGGGGAGAGACGAGAGGCACAGAGAGAGAGGGAGGGAGGGAGGGAGGGAGGGAGGGAGGAAAGAGAGAGAAGGAAGGAAGGAGGGAGGGAGAAAGAGAGAGGGACAGAGAGAGGGACAGAGAGAGAGGGAGGGAGGGAGGCAGAGAGAGAGAGGGACAGAGAGAGAGGGAGGGAGGGAGAGGGAGGGAGGGAGGGAGAGAGAGGGACAGAGAGAGGGACAGAGAGAGAGGGAGGGAGGCAGAGAGAGAGAGGGACAGAGAGAGGGACAGAGAGAGAGGGAGGGAGGCAGAGAGCCAGAGAGAGGGACAGACAGAGAGAGGGAGGGAGGCAGAGAGAGAGAGAAATACTTTACTTTGTAGATCTGGGCTGAAGTTCTCTCAGACCTTTATAATCCCGTATCCTACCACCAGGGGTCAGTCATCCCAAACAGCCCAGCCCAGAGATCCCAGACTCCAGCTCCTCTAGATGAACCGAGCAGGCCCTCAGGAGGACCCAGACACTGAACCAAAACCAAGCTGTCTTCACAACAGACCCTCTACAGAGCACAGCCAGGGGCTGAAGGAAAGCTCTTCCTGATAACAGCGTCAGATATGCAGGGATGCTGCCTGAGTTTGTTTACTGTTCCGCCCGTTTCACAAAGTCCCACTGCGGCTGTTTACAGAGCAGGGGCTGACTTCTCAGGGTCGCCTCAGGCCAAGCTGGATGGCAGATGCTGAACGGCATCAACCAGCCATCTCATGGATAATTAAGCAGCACACGTCCAAGGCGTCGTCGTCGTTGTGGTTACCTGTGACCTCATGCTGCCTCAGCTCGTTGTACTTGTAGGCCTGCTCCAGAGGCTTGATGGCAGAGTGGTAGATGTGCTGCAGGTTCTTCATAGCAGCTGGAGAGAGAGAGAGAGAGAGAGAGAGAGAGAGAGAGAGAGAAAGAGGGTGAGAGAGAGAGAGAGAGAGAGAGAGAGAGAGAGAGAGAGAGAGAGAGAGAGAGAGAGAGAGAGAGAGAGAGAGAGAGAGAGAGAGATTAGAATTAATAGTGGTGCAAGCTTTGGGTTATGTGAATTTGAGATGGCAGGAATGGTGCATTATGATAACTGTAGTTTATAGCAGGGCAATGTGTAGATGGACCAATCTTTAAACAATGAACCATTCATGGAGCTGGGTGGAACTGTGTTTATATTTCCTGATTAATTAGCTTCCTCCAGTCCTCACACACACACACACACGCACGCACACACACACACACACACACACACACACTCACACACACACACTCAAACCATCATGAAACAATTTTCCGAATATTTATTTTCTACATGAAAAAGCTCCAGGCACTAGCACTATAATCTCTCTTCAGCGCTTGGAGAAACACATCCGTTCTTCCTCCTCCTCCTCACCTGAGAACTCTGCAGAGGGCCCGGAGCCAGCCAATCGCAGCGTGTCGTCAATGTGGGAGCGGTCTCGGGGGGTGGGAACTGCTGCCTCCTTTGCTGCTGATTGGAGGGACAGCATGTCAGTCATGAGAATCCAGGAGTTGAACCTGATTATGTGAACTTCTGAACCTCTCTGGAAAGTCCTATCTTTGACTGAGATGGACTCACATTGTTCTGTCATCGCACTGTCGTGCCAAATAGCAGACACAAAGACACAGTAAAACCTAATCCTGGTTGATTTCCTGTTCCTGTGTCACTATGATGAGTGATTACGACATCTGTCCTGTGCTGGCCACAGTGTTGTATCAGTGTTCACCTCTCTCTCTCTCTCTTTCTCTCTATCTCCCTGTCTCTCTGTCTCTGTCTCTCTGTCTGTCTCTCTCTCCCCCTCTCTCTCTCTCCCCCCTCTGTCTCTCCCCCCTCTCTCTCTCTCTCTCTCTCTCTCTCTCTCTCTCCCTCTCTCTCTCTCTCTCTCTCTCTCTCTCTCTCTCTCTCTTTCTCTTTCTCTGACTGTCTCCTGCTGCTATATCAGTCTGTTTATTTCGGGTGTCCAAGGGGTTATTCCTGATCCACCTTTAGCAACGTATCATGTTCTGGGGCATGACACGGGCCAAAGAGAGAGAGAGAAATAGAAAGATAGAGAGAGAGAAAGAGTGAGTGAGTGGGAGGAAGAGAGAGGGGGAGACAGAGAGAGAGGGAGAAAGAGAGAGGGAGCTTCTGTAATTAGGAAGCTTTGACACACTCTGCCATTTGGTACTGGAGTGTTGACATGACTATAAAAAAGACCGGCTGACACAGTGTCTCTCCCTCTCTCTTTCTCCCCCCCCCCTCTTCTCCCTTCCCCCTTGACTGGTATAGATGGCCCATAACATTTATAATTCAGTCAGCCTGGTGTGGTTCTGTGTTTAAAACAATAGGAATTAACATAATGTGCACAGAGTGAGGATTCACTGTTGTATGTGCAAACATGACATGCAGTCTGGGCCTTAGTTCATACCTTTGGCTGGTTTCCCAACAACCTCTTCTACTGGCACCTCCTCTTCTGGCACCTCCTCCACAGTGACCTCCTCCACCACATCCTCCACAACCGCCTCCTCAACAGCAGAAGCCACCTCCTCTGCCACCTCCTCCACCACCTCCTCTAAAGGAGCTGCTGGCTCCTCCACCACCTCCTCTACAGGAGCTGCTGGCTCCTCCACCACCTCCTCTACAGGAGCTGCAGGTTCGTCCACCACCTCCTCCACCACCTCCTCTACCACCTCCTCTACCACCTCTTCTACAGGAGCTTCTGGTTCGTCCACCTCCTCCTCCACTACCTCCTCCACCTCCTCCTCTGCAGGAGATTCTTCCTCCAGCACCTCCTCTGCCACCTCCTCCACAACAGGTTCTGGTTCAGGTTCTGCAGTTTCCACAGGTTCCTCTTCTGGAACTTCCTCTGGTTCGACCTCGGGCTCTGCCTCTTCTTCTACCGTTTCCTCCAACGCCGCAGCTTCCTCCTCCACCTCCGTCACTTCCTCTGGGAGGCTCTCTGGCTCCGCCTCTTCCTCGATTACTTCCTCCGCTACTTCCTCCTCTGAGGCTTCTTCTTCTTCTACGGTTTCCTCAACCGCTTCCTCCACGGCTTCGACTTCCTCAGGCTCGCTCACTTCCTCTTCAAGTGCGGCTACTTCCTCATCTGCTTCGGCTTCTTCTTCTGTGGTAGCTGCTTCGTCTTCAGGTTCAGCCTCTGCCTCCTCTGCTTCCTCCTCAGCCACTTCCTCATCTGAAGCTTGCACTTCCTCCTCAGGCTCCGCCTCTTCCTCAACGGGCTCCTCCTCCTCCTCCTCCACCACCTCCTCGAGCGAGGCTGCCTCCTCTTGTTCCTCTTCGTGGCTTGCTATCTCCTCCGCCGAATCCTCCCCTTCTTCCTCCCCTTCTTCCTCAGCTGGAGCCGCCTCCTCTTCCTCCTCCTCCTCTTCCTCCTCCTCCTCCTCCACGGAGAGGGGCGCCTCCTCGGGAGCCGAGCCCAGAGACGGTGCGGGGTCGCAGGGTCGGCAGACGGTCCTATCTGGGGCGGGCGTGTCGTTGGAGGAGCTCTGCCCACCGTGGTCCTCAGTGGTGGGGTCACAGCAGGGGAACAGGTCCCCTCCCTCCGGCTGGAGCTGCAAGCGCATCAGGGGCTCCTCATCTTGGCTGGGGGTGGCCTCCACCCCCAGGTCTGGAGGAGAGGGATGGGACGGAGGAAGAGAAGTGAGGAGAGGAGTTCAGTCAAGTTGGACAGAAGAGAATAGAGAGAAGAGAGGTGAGGGGATGACAGGAAGGGGAGAGAACAGAAGAGAATGGAGGAAAATAGAAAAGGATGTCTGATAAACGAACTGCGTTTGATAGTTTACGATAGTATATAATATATAAATGTACACATGTGGCTGGTGGCATCAGTTTGGATTTGAGAAGCCTGTTGCCGCTCCTTGAATGGCGGCACCACATGGAGTGGACTATTTGTGAGGGAGTGCCCCTGGCTGTGAAGACTTAACAGTCGGTTAGGATTTGAAAGGAGGAAGGGCAGACAGGCATGGTGTGGTATACTTCAGTTAAACGTACACAGGTTGTGTTTCAAGTCATCGAGGGTGTGTGTGGATCACATTCTGGACAGCTGCAGTGTGATTCGCACCGTCACAACCCACTTGCAGGAATGTGGAGCCTACTGGCTCCGTCGTGTCGCTACAAGTCAGCGAGGTAACGCTAACAGGGTATAGCTACCGACGCTAAGAAAAGAGCACGCTAAAGTGAGTGAATGTGCAGTCTCATAGGCTAGCATATCCTCTTGTCCCTGACAGTATTAAAGAGTAACTCCACAACCCAACGCCTACATTTTTTTGGGGGGGAGGGTCTATAGTTAAAAAACGATGACGCAGCTAGCAGCCAATGTCACTTTTAATCGGGAGTCAGGGACTTGCACGAATGCCGGGGCAAAGCCTGCCGAGCTAAGACGGTCGAGGAGCTAAGATCCGTCTCTCAACGTTTGACTCAACACGGGCTGATCAAACGCTAAGGTGGACAGCTTAACGCCTGTCCGACAAGGTCCAAAGGACTCTGGGTACTTCCCCCCACCCTGTCTATGTCCTCTCCTCTTTTCTGGCGTGTGATTTCAAACGAAAACTATTTAGTGCCCGGGATGTAGGTTGTCGGCCCTGAGTCTGGAAGCTTTCTGTCCATTTATCACCTCCGGCAGTCGTTTGTGATTGGAACACGCTGTGCTTGGGCTTCAGAGGGAACACCCTGTGCCTCGTGTCTCTGCTATCAGATGTTGTGTGTTGCTTCGGCTGGAGTGCTCAAACCCAACAACAACAAACAGCTCGTACACTCCCACGCCAGGCGTCTTCAATGAACACGTCACGTTACTTTGGGAACGCGCAAAGTTCATATGTCACGGTTTCGACGTGACGCGAGAGACCTCTTGACGGATGAGCCGTGCTGTTGACGTAGGCGCTCCGTGTTCCCGCTCATGTTATTTAAAGGATGCAAGGCCTTTAAAAGCTGCATAGTGCTATCACTATTCTCCTCCGCTTAACTCCAGGATAGAGGAGTAAGCTGATGAAGGCATAGCAGGGGGGGAACATGAGCCCAGGCCAACACCACCTCCAAAGCATAGGATTTACATTTACATTTAGCAGACGCTCTTATCCAGAGCGACTTACAGTAAGTACAGGGACATTCCCCCCGAGGCAAGTAGGGTGAAGTGCCTTGCCCAAGGACACAACGTCATTTGACACGGCCAGGAATCGAACCGGCAACCTTCAGATTACTAGTCCGATTCCCTAACCGCTAAGCCACCTGACTCCACATTTCCAGGGCTCGGCTTGCCCATAAGCCCCCGTGACAAGGAGAGGACATTACGGCAGGAGAGGAGCAGAGGCAGCCATCCTGACCCAGTCTCTGTCAACTCTGCGGTTGACAGACACACCGACAAACCGAATAAAAACCGTAACCCTCCTTGTCACAGGTAGGGGCGACGGAGGGGCTATTATTAGCTTCCTAGACATCTCTCACCCTTGGCATTCAGAGCCGGGCTTACCCGAGACCCTGGGTTGTAAAGCAGGCCTCCAACAGGACTTAAGTGTACCCTTAGTCTCTAATTGAGTGAAACAAACATGGTGTGTGTCTTTGGGAGTGAGTGTGTGTGGGGAATGGGGGAGGTGGTGTGTGTGTTTGTATGGCGATAGGGAGAGTGTGTGTGGGTGTTTGAGTGTGTGTGTGTGTGTATGAATGTTTGTACTCTGCTTGGGAGAGTGTGTGACTGCATGTGTGACTTGGAAGAGTCACTGTATCTGGGCACAAGGGACCCATAACGGTAGCGTGGCTTGCTTCCACAGCAACACACACTAACTGCCACCGCCTCGTCGGCACGGCAACATGAACACTGGCACAACCGCGGCGTTGCCTTTGACTGACATCATCCAACCGCACTCTCATAGCTCATTGCTTGGCTGTGACAGTTTGTTTACGTCTAAGTTTAAAGAGGTTGCATTCCACGCAAATCAAAGCGTGAAATGTTTACGCGTTTGTTTTTGTGCGTGTTTCTGCTTTGAGTGTTTCTGCTTTGAGTGTTTCTGCTGTGAGTGTTTCTGCTTTGACGAGTGCCACACCAGCTACAAACCATGAAAGGAAATTAGCGAAACGATCTGTTATTGTTTCAGCCATGTTATGGCATCTTGAAATGCTGAAGGGCTCACATACACACACACACAGCAGGAAGCCTTGTCATGGTCATACACACAGCATTGTCATCATCTCTCTTTCACACACACACACACATACACACACACACACACACACACAAACACACACAGCAGGAAGCCTTGTCAACCCTGGCCTCCAAAGAATCTCCTGATGGAGACGTAAACGTCCACAGAGGAGAGCGTCTACAGCCGGCAGCAGTGAAGCAGCCAAACAGAATTACAGTAGATACAGTTAGAGAGAAAATAGTGGGAGGAAGAGAGGGAGAGAGACAGAGAGAGACAGAGAGAGAGAGAGAGACAGAAAGAGAGAGAGAGAGGGAGAGAGACAGAGAGAGAGGGAGAGAGAGAGGGAGAGAGAGAGAGAGGGAGAGACAGAGAGGGAGAGAGAGACAGAGAGAGAGAGGGAGAGACAGAAAGGGAGAGAGAGAGCGAGAGAGAGATGTCTCAGTGAGCTCAGAGAGGTGACCTTATCAAAGGTCAGCATTGGGGAGCAGCAGAGAGAAAGAGACACCAGTTCCTACAGCAGGCCTTGTTTCCTCTAATGTAATAACAGTAGGCTAGTCCACTACTGTTTCAGTAGTAATATAGTTATTCCAACCCCATGGCTCAACAGCACGATAATGACTGTCCAGACTTTTATCATGTGCCTAAATTTAACACTTGAGCATGTACTAGCTCTCAAACAGACAGTGACAGATAGCTTTATAGTAGCCAGCCCATTACAAGTTCATTTCAACGTATTTATAGATAGGACTGTTACAGACTATTACTATATCGTCAATCCCACTGTTATGTAAGAATGTGCTCTCTGGAGCTCCACTCTCCAGGCCCAGCCATGGCTGATGCACGGGCCAGGGAGAGTGTGCTGAAGCTGGGATGGAGAGCGACAGGTGCCTGGGAGATGGGTGGTGCTCTTGGTCCCCCTACGGGACGGAAATAGAGCCACAATGAGTCAGGGGGTGGAAAGAAGGAAGGGATCATTCCCTTTCTATTTACAGAGGGAGTGATGTGGTCCCTTCCCCTTAGCGATTGTCACCGGGGCTGAGAGTGTTGCACATACGTGAGCAACTTTCTGTCCCGCGCACATTCAGTCTTTCTTTCACTTTCATACACACACACACACACACACACACACACACACACACACACACACACACACACACACACACACTCTCTCATTCACACACACTTTCTCTCACACACACACATACATACTCTCTCACACACTCACACACAGCCACTCTCTCTGTCCCGCACACACACACACACACACACACAGCTGTTGCCACACCGACCCCTCAGTTACTATCACAGTGTATTTCCATCCCTCCCTCCATGTATGGGTCTCTATTATCTGGCACTGAGGGGTCAGGGGTCACTGTCCTGTTGGCTGCTACTGTAACCAGCAACACACTCTCCTCCCTGCCTCCCTCCCTCCCTCCTCCATCCCTCCATCCCTGGTGTACAGTAGCCCCGGGGTTTCCCCTGTACATGGGTGTGGCTGTGTTTGTGTCAGGTACTGAAAACCAGCACAAGCGGAAACCTGGGAGGAACGCGCCTGTAAAACTACACCCTGGGCCAAACCTTTGTTTCCGAAAGATGTGTGTGTGTGTGTGTGTGTAAGTTGCTGAAAGGCTTCTGCCCATCTTACAGGAGTAGACTCAGTAAGTAACACTTGGGATCCATGTGCTTGTTATAAACCTTTGCAATAGGTAATAAGGCCTTAATAAGTTACTCTTATTAACACAAATTGTCTTATTACCCATTGACTAAATCGTATCTCTTCTAGTAATAACACTTACATAGTCTTATTAAAATATTTGTTAATAACCATCTTATAAGGGCTTTATTACCTGTTAACTAACGTCTATTACAAGCACTTGGATCTGAAGTGTCACCAGTGTGTCTGTGTGTTTACGTGTGTGGAACGTCTACATGGTGTCTGGTTACCGCACACTGACTAAGACCAGCCACCTGACTATGGAAGCCTGGAGGGCCCATACTGCCTGATCGGGCGCAAGGGCAAACAAGGGTAACGCCATCAGACAACCCTCACCCAGGAACAGGCCTATCGCCCTCCCACACACCAGAATAGATCCGCTGTCAAGCCAGGGCAGCACGCATAGGGGAGAAAACCATTCATTGTTTATGTCATCCATCTACCGGTAGTTGGGTTGGCCTCAGAAGACGTTGCCCATCTTGATAGCATTCAGCTATACCCGTGCGGTTTATGCAGCTGCGCTTAGATATACTTAGATATCTAGTCCGTCTCAAGTCAAAAGGCCCTGACCCTTGCAGTGCCACTCTGCCAAACCCTACCCTGCAGATCTAGTTGGTTTGTATTTATCTGCGTCTCTCCTGTTCTCCCCAGACAGCAGATAGTCCATCAGCTGGTCTCACTCTTCAACACACTGACAGTTTTACCTCACCCGCCAGTGCAACATCATGGGAAGAGCTGCTGTGTGTGTGTGTGTGTGTGTGTGTGTACGTGTGTGTACGTGTGTGTGTGTACGTGTGTGTGTGTACGTGTGTGTGTGTACGTGTGTGTACGTGTGTGTGTGTGTGTGTACGTGTGTGTACGTGTGTGTGTGTGCATACTGACGTGTGCACGCGTGTTTAGAGCCAGTGCCACGTAACGAGTGTGTGTCCATCTATCGTGTTTCTGTAAAAATCCCCCCCAAAAAACGATGAGGGCAACATCCTTCCCTTGTTCATCCGCCGACCGATCACACACCACACCACCAGAGTCAATGTCACCGCTCTGCAGGACACACACTGTCTCACTCACACACACACACTCACTCTCTGTCTCACTCACAGCGCTGCATAGAGAACATGCCATACCCACGGTCTAACTGCAGCTATGCACAATCACTTTACAGGGACCAGCGCAACACCACTTGAATACCACGCTGGCTGGTCCCCCTAACCCTACCAGACTGTCTGCAGGTCTGGGAAGGTCCCAAAGCTCTGACTCCACAAGTCCTGACACAGTCAAGCCACCCTCTAAAGATCCCTTATTTACATCGACATGCACTGGATGTAGCAGGTGTTAGTTGCGGGCCACTGCAGAAGTACTCCCAACTCATTCATTGTGCTTCTAACTCCGCCACTGTGAAACTCTTGTCAAATTCCAAATCTCACGTGCATTAATGCATGTCACCAACCAACATGATAACTGTCATTATAATTCCAGCCACGTTCACAACAATTCTAACCCAACATGAGTGTCCTCTTTAATTACCTGCAGCGACCAGAGCCAGGAGAGAGATCCAACAACCAACACAGACCAGAGCCTTCATTTTGGCTGCCAGGGATTCTCCCCTTGCCCTCCCAGCCTATATATACACCAGCCCCCTGGAGAAGGTCAAAGGGCATGCTGAGAGGAGGCAGGGCCTTGGTGTTAAGGCAACTGTACACGCTGCAGCCATTTTGTGTCAAAGCAGGGGGCTGGGCCAAGCAGGGTGATGCTAAAGTTACTGGTTAACCACTGTGTTACATCTGATATTTAGAGACTATCTTAAGTTATTTAAAACGTATTTTGTGAGAAAAGCTGTTTTGTGAGAAAAGCTTGTGAGACGAGCTTGCTTGAGGCCTCATGATAAACTAAATTCAAGTCATTAGAATTATACCCTTGCACCTAGTTGGCTTAACAAACTCTGTAATAGATACCAATTGCACAAGTGCGTCTATATATCAGGAATTTGAAATACAAGCCATGAAAAATGTAATCTTCAATTGAACCCTTAACTCATTAAGGACTAGTCTCAATAGCACAACCTAGTGATCAACAAGGAGAACGATTTCCTGTGTGTTTGTAAACGAGTAAGACAGATGCTCAAATAATAAAAAACCAAGTACAAATTTTATTATTTTTTGTCTTTACAAAGGCCTGTTTCCCATGTTTTTTTTAACAAAATATAACAGCTTCTCATCAACCTCGACTGACAGATGAAAAAAATCTGAAAACAAAAAAATATATAAAAAGGCCTGTAATTTAAAAAGAATGGGACACTGGATGATAGGAAAGAGAGAAAGATTTGAAGATGGAAGGATAGAAGAAATTAACTAAAGACACAGCTGGTCGATTAAGATCCCAGCAAAGAGCTCTTAAGACAAATCTAAACAAAACCTGGTCAAAATCTTTCTGTGTTGTTGATTCAGGCAGTTGAGAACAGCAAGTGCTTCATATCTGTATCTTCTCCCATATCTCCTCCTACGCGACACACACAGGAGGACATGGTTTCACCCCCACACCCTTGTGTTCCATCTCAACCCCATCTCTTTCGCTCTTAAACTGCATTCAGGGAGTTTCTCCTCGCGTTTTCGTTTAGGAGACGAGGAAGGAGGAAAAGGAGGGAATGAGATGACACGAGATTTGAAAAGACTGAAAGAAAAGTACTTCAAATTACAACACGAGATTACTGCTGTGTTCAATAGGTAGCTACTATTCTAACCGTATCTGAAGATGTAGTCCCTGTGGATAAAATCAAGTTTCCTCTGACCTTCCAACAGACACCCAGACAAGAAAGAGAGATCAACTGTCAAGGATGACTAGAAAACAACCATAACCCCCCCCCCACCCCCGAGAAACAAAAATCAAAAAGGGCAGCACATATTTCTCAAAATAAAGAATATAGCAATAATCAACACACACAATTGGCAAGAGGACATTGGTTAGTCTGGTTTGAAACAAAACAAGAAGGTGAAGACGTTTTCTACAAGTCCAAATAAATGGAATGTTTTTTTTTTTTTTTTTTTTTACAGCATTATATCAGCATATTACCATGGAAACTGGAGAACAAGAAACAGAAGGAAACACATTAAAAAAAATTTATAGATAATAATAATTTCTAACAGGAATTCCAGTCCTGTTCCCAAGTAAACGACCAAAACAACAGTGAAGGGAGGGAGGGGGGCAAAGGGGGGGTTGAACAAAGAGGGTGAGCGATGGGAAGGAGGGAGGATAAGAATGTGTGTTGCCACATCGATATCAATCTGTCGTCCATTAGAACGGCTTGTGGGGAAGGTTCCAGTGGTCTGGCGTGTGCTGGTTCTGCAGACAGAGGTCCTGCAGCACACCTGGGCCACAGGTGTGAAAACATCACCATCTTAGAGCACATCCCATATCAGAAGGCTTATAGCAGCTTTTCTACCTACACATTTAAAGGGGCGGTCAAGAGTCTTAAAGGTGTTGTCCCACATTTCTGCGCCAAACTGAAGTGATGTCGGGATCAGGCGGGAGATTATTGGGGGGAGGGGGGGGAGGGAGATATGAGTGTTGCTAGGCAGCTCAGCACCAGGATGACTAAGAGCACCACGAGAGGGAAAGGAGACTACAATCAGTCAAGGTAAGCATGTATGCAAGAGGTCTCACACACGTGCGCTGTGGGTGCATAGATTAACGAGCCAACACGTTTCAGCTATTCACACACCAACTCATGTAGATGGAGCTGGGATTGCATACACAGCAAAAACTCTAGTGCATAGTCACCGGAACAAATAAAAACAAAATATAGATAGCCTAAGGTTTTTCATTTTTTGGGAGGTGGGTCGTTGGGGTGATCTTCCCACTTGTGACAAATTCATTTATTTATTTTTTCTTCCATTTCAGCTTGTACATTCCGTAACCCTGACAACAGAACTATTATTAATTTAGAAAATCAGAGCCATGATCCCAGGCTTGCTTATGTAAACCATTGGAACAGCTTATTACTTCACGCTGGTAAAAAATAAAGATTTTTTTGCACGTTCAATTTCCTTCCACACATTAATCAGAGGGTCAACTTGGACCAGTGTTCAGCATCATTCAGTCATATCTAACCGGACAACGAGCCAAACATCAGCTAGCTTAGATGCTAGTCGGTTTGGCTTACATTAGCTTATTGCTAACTGATTTAGCATGCCAATTAAATCATTACCAGAAAAAATACCAATGCATTTGCATGTCGGCTAACCTTATGCAAGCATTAGCTTGAACTTAGCAACAACCAATTAGGGGGATGTTCAAAAGGGTAATAATGTAAAAGAAGTGCAACCCTTAAGTCCCCTTTGGAAGAAGGAGCTGCATTGTATTTTAACTGGGATGAGAGGGAAATTAAGGGTTTCTACAAAAAAAAAAAGAAAACAAAAAAAAAACAGAAAAAGAACTAATAACAAATAACAGTTACATTCAAGCTCTCTGTAACGTTGGTGTTCACCTGCAGTACTGGCAATACTGGCGACAGAGATTGTATAAAGCACACACTTCTATTTTAAAACACAACAGGGTACGGGACCGCGAGGGGAGCTGTTGCCTAACAACAGTGGAGGTCACGTTTGACCCCCCCCCCCCCCCTCGCTTGCTCTCCTTTCTCACAAAGAAAGGAACACAAATGTTCTGCACACTAGAATGTCCACCTGGTTACCGGTCCCAGTAAAGAGAATGTGGATACTATGACACTGCCTAGGTAGTGATCCTGATCCTACTGTTTTGGCGGCCATCTTGATGTCGTCTATCTTCATCCGTTTGTTGTTTTTGTGACCTTTTTTTTTTGTTGTTGTTTGTTTTGTTGTTGTGTTTTTTTTTTTTTACAGTACGTGATTGGCTGAGCTTAACTCCTGGGCAAGGTTGGAGCCTTGGTGTGGGTGGGAGGGGTTCTAGAATGCCAACGAAACGCATTTTTGCGCAAATGAAGTAGTCGGCTCGACCGGAGGGAATCAACTCAAGTCTGTTACAATGTGTGTGTATGGGTGTGTTTAGGGGGAGGCGTGTCTGTGTGTGTGTGTGTATCAAGACACACGTCAGTTCATCGAGCAGTCGTCCTCCCCCTCTGTGTCGGTGGCGGTGTCGGAGCATGCCGTATCCATGGCGACGTGGGCGGGGCTGACGATGACGGCTCGTCTCTGGTCCTCCTCGGCGCTGCCCCTCCTCTCCTGAGTACGCTCGATGTGCTGGATGGCCTGCAGGGACAAAGGGGGCTGTGAGACGGAGCGCACACACACACTGTAGAACAACACACACACTACACACTAGAGAACAACACGCACACACACACACACACTGTAGAACAACACACTAGAGAACCACACACACACTGTAGAACCACACACACACACACTGGAGAACAACACACCCACTGGAGAACAACACGCGCACACACACCCACTGTAGAACAACACACTAGAGAACCACACACACACTGTAGAACCACACACACACACACACTGTAGAACCACACACACACTGGAGAACCACACACACACTACACACTAGAGAACCACACACACACACACACTGTAGAACCACACGCACTGGAGAACCACACGCACACACTACATACTACACACTAGAGAACTGTAGAACAACACACACACTACACACTAGAGAACAACACGCGCGCACACACACACACACACTGTAGAACAACACACTAGAGAACCACACACACACTGTAGAACCACACACACACTGGAGAACAACACACACACTGTAGAACCACACACACACACACACACACACACACACTGTAGATCAACACGCGCACACACACCCACTGTAGAACAACACACTAGAGAACCACACACACACTGTAGAACCACACACACACTAGAGAACCACACACACACACTGTAGAACCACACACACACACACTGGAGAACCACACACACACTACACACTAGAGAACCACACACACACACACTGTAGAACCACACGCACTGGAGAACCACACGCACACACTACATACTACACACTAGAGAACACACACACACACACTCGATAGAACCACACACACACCCTTTAGAACAACGCACACAATAGAAAAACACAGAAATTTCTCTGGCACTTCAGCTTTTTTTGCCGTATCGAAAATGTACCCGCTTCTGACGCCACAGTGCCGTATGGAACCGCCCTTAAACAACAGAAACGCACGGCAAAACAAGAAAGAGCGCTTCGTCACACGCAAGACGGGTCCTCACCTGTACGATGGTGTCCAGGTTCTGTCGGGAGGTGGACACCGTGTTGGTGTTGACGGGGGGGCTCATGGTCACCACGGTGACGTGGTGCGGGTGGAGGGATAGCGTGGGGGCGGGGACGATGACCGTGGGGTGGTGGGTGGGCGCTGGGGGTGTGGTGGGGGCCTTCACCTGAGAGACGACAAGGAATAGAGAAGTTAGACGAGGCAGTACGTGCTGCATGAGGAAGAGTTCTGTTAGGAGGAGGAGAGAGGGGAATAGAGAGAGTGTGTACATCGCTAAAATGGCTGTTTGTATGTGTGTGTTTATCCTAGACTGGTTGTGTAGCTGCTGTGTGTGTGCTGACCTTGGAGCCGTGTGTGTGTGTGTGCTGACCTTGGAGCCGTGTGTGTGTGTGTGTGCTGACCTTGGGGCTGTGTGTGTGTGTGTGTGTGCTGACCTTGGAGCTGTGTGTGTGTGTGTGTGTGCTGACCTTGGAGCCGTGTGTGTGTGTGTGCTGACCTTGGAGCTGTGTGTGTTTGTGTCGGCCTGCTGGTGGAGCTGCTGTAGTCTCAGCAGGGTCTGGGTCTGAAGCTGCACCTGCTCCTCCTGCACCTGCTGGGTGATCACCTTGAGACGCTCCGGGTGCAGGTGGCTGTCCAGGGAACGCACCTGCACGCACACCGGGGCAGTTTTACTACTCATCCTTCTTTCACCATAATCTTCCCTTCTTGGTTGCACCGCTACACCTCTCTCTTTCTCCGCCTCCATCCTCCCCTCACCCCTGCTCCCTCCCCTCAACCCTCTCTCACCTTCTCCTTCCTCCTCCCCTCACCCCTCTCTCACCTGCTCCATCCTCCTCCCCTCACCCCTCTCTCACCTGCCTCACCTGCTCCTTCCTCCTCCCCTCACCTGCTCCATCCTCCTCCCCTCACCCACCTGCTCCATCCTCCTCCCCTCACCTGCCTCACCTGCTCCTTCCTCCTCCCCTCACCAGCTCCTTCCTCCTCCCCTCACCCCTCTCTCACCTGCTCCTTCCTCCTCCCCTCACCCCTCTCTCACCTGCTCTTTCCTCCCATCTCCCCTGTCTCACCTGCTCCTTCCTCCTCCTCCCCTCACCCCTCTCCCCTGTCTCACCTGCTCCTTCCTCCTACTCCCCTCACCCCTCTCTCCCCTGCTCCTTCCTCCTCCCCTCTCCCATCTCACCTGCTCCTCCAGGATGATGCGAGCCGAGCGCTCCTTCTCCAGTTGCTGTCTCAGCTCCTGCATCTCCCTCCTCAGCTCCTCCCCCTTCTCCTCCTCCAGGATGTCTGGGGAGCCAATCCCCTCGTCCTTCTCCTCCGCCCGCCTCCTCTTGGGCGACGAGCCGCTGAACTCCTGAGAAGAGAGAGAGAGAGGGGATGGTTAGTGTCCAAGTGTGTAACTAACGTTGTGCGTACTTCTGTGGGACCTGTGTAATAACCTCGCATCGACCTTTACAGTCAAAGTTCTAAAGGACGAGGGGATTGGCTCCCCGGACTTCCTGGAGGAGGAGAAAGGGGGAGGAGCTGAGAAGGGGGATGTAATGGCTTACCTGAATGAAGCGTTTCAGCTGGTTGTTTTGCTGCAGCAGCTGTGTCTTCTCCTGCTCCAGGGCAAATATGTAGTCTGACGTCTGCTGCAGGATAGCGGCCTGGCAGGGACAAACAGTGCCTGGTTAGCGGAGCGAGGCCGGCACTGTGCGGAGGGACTCGTATTTGTGTGCGTATTTTATTGATGAAACGGCTAATTTGTAAATTTGCTCCGACTTCTCGATAACCTAGGTAAATAAACACTCGACAACGACTTGTTGTGTTCACCTTGCTGAGTTTCTCCCCGTCGGTGTGGGGCAGGAGTGTTTTCAGGGACTGGAACCCTGCGTTGATGCTCTGCATCCGTCGGCGCTCGTTGCTGTTGGCGATCTCCCGGCGGATACGTCGCTCCTGGTCCTGGGCAGTCTCTGGACTGAGGGGGATGTTGGCCAGGCTGAGGGGGGGGGGGGGGGGGGGGGAGAAACCAGGTTATTTCACTGCAGACATTGAATTATTATATCGCTAAAAAATAAATATATTATCATTTTGAAACATTGTGATTTCGGAACGTGTCTTCGAAGATCTAGTGTCTTGGTGACCAGTGGCCAGATAGCAACGTCAGTGTCTAGACTAGAGACACTGACACTGAATGCAACCGCAAATCTGGTTATGTATAGTTAAACAATAATACATCCCAACAAAAGTCTAGGATCCTTTCAGGCTGTTAGTAGGACAACAAACGTCTCCTTCACATAATTCCCCCCAGAGTTTAACCCCATAAAACCAGCGTGCCTAAGTCAGGGGACATCGCTCCGGGCTTCAGGACGAGTTTACTGAACTCCATGCCCTTTTCCTTCTTAATCTCTCATTTTAACGGCTGAACAACCACCAGTCTTGTGTGTTCAATAGGTGTCACACCCGACCCATGACCCTCCTTGACATAAGTTCATGGTCATGATTGCGAAAGAAAATGCTTGAATAACTAGATTTCTGGCCGTTTTACCTGTAAAGTGCTAAGGATATAGACAATCCTGGAGCAACCTATTAATCTGCCCAGAAAGACAATACATCATCTATTGTATAACAAATATGAATAAGTAATTGCAATTATTACTATCTGATTTAATGAACACACACTTTAGTTTTATAATATATGGGAACTACATATTCCCATGTTGTTCCCATAGGAACTTTATACATGGCGTGTCCTACAAAACAACAACAGATGATAAAGCAAGGAAACATAAGTAGTAGTATTCTGAAAACTCCATTCATAAATTCAGCCTCGGGCTACTCCGATCCACAGCCAACTCACGAGGTGGGTGTCAACCCCTTAGCTATCTAGTAGTACACGCATTAATGACAGATTGTGCTTCTCAAAGACTCTGCATAAGTTACCCAGTTAAACCTTATAAACATGATAGAAATCTCATATCTGTATTGAATGCAACGTTTACAAGCAATAAACGTCTACTCCGTAAGAGTAGCCTCCAGTAGCTCACTTAGTGAAATCTGACACCGGACCACCCCCTTGGCACGGAGAACAATGCATTCCTCTTTCGCCTAGCTTCCTAGTATGATTTCTGAACCTTCTCCGATACCTCTCAACACACACAACTGGGTAAAAGTGCAAACGTTTTAGCTTCACATGTTTGGGACACGCACATGCAGAAACATTATTTATTTATTATTTCCCCAACGCATCTGCGATGTTTCATCGCACGCAGCTAGCTTGTAGCTAGCTAACCAGCTAAGCTAATTTCAGCACACGACACACAACAAGCATGGCCGCTTCGACCACGAGCTAGCTGGCTAGCACCATGGGTATGATTTAATCGCTGCCGTGTTATATTGTGGATATTCACTTTCCACTGTTTTACAAGTCTCTGTCCACACAATAACCGCTAATAAATTATATTAAAAGACTCTCTTGTGATATTCACAGTTGGTTTCAAGACAAAATGTCGAGGAAAACCTCTAATCATGTAGCCGTCTAGTTCGAACGAGGATCAGAGCGGCGGGCAGCGTGATAGTAACCACGTGGTAGATGTTAACTAGATACAAATGTATCAATTTCGTCCAGTTTATTTGCATTTTCGGTAACAACCCTACCGAAATGCATACGCCCACGGCTTGTGAATTGGTTAGATGGAGTTATTGAACGAATAAACGACAAGTTTATATCCCGCCCTTGTGGCATCATAGAGCAAGCTAGCTAGCTTCACTGCTAACATGATTCTAGACAGCACCATGCTGTTGCCAATATTGTTACAGGCTGCGCCAACAACAACAAACGGTAAACAGACAATTAATTACATGAAACGTTGACAATACATTTCCGATTTTCATACACACCTACACAGACCCCCGATAACATCTTTCTCAGATTTCTTGAACTGTTGTAAGGACGGGATCTTCTCGGTTGGCATCATGAAATATTCCATGCTTTCCAAGACACCCTGTTAAGTCCGTAAATTTGATGTTGTTACTTTCGTTCTTGATGCACAAAAATGCGGTCCGGGTCCTCTCACTTTGCTTGCTTGCACATCGCAAAATTATAAGCCTTAATCGCACAGTTATTCGAGGTTGTTTAAGGATAGCTAACGGTATAGTAGCTATGTCTTACAGCTGATGCGGGATTCCCTGTACGTGTGTGGCGCCTCGCCTCCGCCTACTACGTGTGTGTGTGTGTTTGCAGCTGATCCTGTGTCTCGAGGCGGGAAACAGCTGGTTGGAATCAAGGAGCGCCTGAGAGCTTCTCCGCATAGAAGCCCAGACTACGCACAAACAAAAGAACTTCTATCACCGACCGACGGACATTGCAACTGTTGCAGTGCGGGTAAAAAAACGACTGTTTGAAATGAGTAGAAGCGCTGTAATTTCAGTAAAAGCATCACGTTTGCCCTTTAGCCCCGAGAACCGTATAATAAATCACAATAATAGAAACATTTTATCCAAATGCCTAAAAGGTAAGGTCAATGACCTTTAGCTAATAAAGGTAACAGCATTGTATACATAAGGTGAATTGTTATAATATTGGGGGTCTAATATCTTCACACGTATGTAACTTATTATATAATACATTATATTTATGAACCTTTTATTTTTTTACCAACGTTGTGCTAAACAGGTAACACAATTTTTTATTCGTATATTTTATTCATTTTATACTTAATTATTTTCCGTTTGTATTTAGACTACGGTTTGCCAATGTATTGGACATAAACCTCATGAATAGCTTGTAGACTTAATTAGAATGGCTAGACGGTAACTGTTTTATAAGACAGTCAGTTCCACAGTTTGGTCACTAGGTGGCAGTAAACACATAAGGGATACACATGTGGATGTCCCTTGTCTGGCTTCATGTTTTCATTTATAGTCGAGAGACAATAAAGTAGGCTACTGGCGTCTATTGTACCAACACATTGTCAAGTTATTATTTAGTCATTAAGTTCTTTGCCAAGGCGTATGTGTGCGATGGAGAAAGAGAGATGGGTAGTTTTTTTTTTTTTTTTTTTTGGGGGGGGGGCATTGTAGGCTATAGGACTGAGAAAATTAACTGTCAGTAAACAGCTCACCAGATGCACGAGGAAACTAGACCACCATTGTCACGTCCTGTGGGGTGTGCCGCAGAGAGAGAGAGGCAACAGCTGCGGCCAGGGAAGGAGAAAGCTGGATCTTAATTTGGCATCTCTCTCCTCCATCTATCTGCGCACCCACCCAGACATTACCTCCCTCCCATCCCCTCTCTCACTCTCTCGTTCCACCACCAAGACTAGGCGGACTGACCGCCCACTGTAAACAGTTGACTAGCGTCGCAACTAAGCGATGCACCTACAAAACCAGAGCGCAAGCTATTTCGTTTTTAGCGAATTTGACGGATGTCATTCTTGACATATTTTTGTTTCTTTATGTTTTAAAACGTGACTCTGAATGTTTTTTTGTTTAGGTAATGACAATGTTGGACTGGGTTTTAATTGCGTAAAGGGATATAACCGTTAAAAACGGACGTACTCGCAACAGGCACATTCTTTGAAGAAAAAACGGACGAATTCCTTTTTGGGGTGGATTTTTTGGTGCTTATTATTTTCCGCACTGTTTGTTTTAGCTTGATAGTTTATCTCAAAATCGACGATGGTTCGGAATATGGTTGCTAAACTTGCCACCTGAAGAGCCAAATCTGTGTTTGCAGTCTAGGAAACCGGTGTTGTACGCTTGAGACGATTGACTTGTCACACATCACAGAAGACGCGAGGATCCAGTCACGTCTCTCGGTGACAAGCTTTTTCTAAAGGTAAATATAGCGAGCAACGCTACCCACCTAGGCACGAGGCTATTACCTATTTCTCCCCAGAGAAAACAAATATTCGAGAGCCATTTCCTTCGAATTCTATCAAACCGATGATCGTGTTAAATGTTCAATTATTGTCTTATTTTGTCACGGTTCGTAGGTTTTTAGACTGACCCAGTTCTTGTTATATCCTGTGATTGAGGCCATACTTAGGCTAGGTGGCCGTTAGTTATCTGTTCTATACTTAAATGTTACGATCTGTTCCGTGACTGTCTCGCTTTATGTCTGTCCTGTTTTCTGGGCGCATGAAAGCTTTTATAAGGAACCAGTAGGCCGTCATTTTCCAGAACCGAGGTGGGAAAAAAAATCCAGTCGAGAAAGTGTGGTGTTGTTGTAGACAAGATAATCAACATCCGGCGCGCTGTCAAGAGCGCGCATATTCAGGTAGGTGCGTGCGCAGAGTTCGTGACCCTACCCATCCTCTGTGACCCCAATTAGATATGCAGCTCTGATAGCCTGCAGCACAGACACGTTCTAACGCATTATTCTGTTTCTCTGCTGACTTTGACGCTCATCTTTCAACGTGAATGGATGTGTACAGGCAACAGATAGTTAATGTATGATCAAAGTGTAGAGGTTAACCATGAAATGTCATATGGCAGATTGTATCGTCACTACAGGTCACCATATGCCACAATTCGAGAATGCCCACACCATAATAATTCCTTCCACCCCAACACATAGAATTGCCAGAATTGGCCCTTCATGAGAGCATGATGCAACAGGACTGTAACCTGCAAACACACATACACACATTACGGATACACAACAAGAGAGGGGAAAATACAACTTTAACAAAGTTAAAGTTGCCATACATCAAAGTTTGGATATCACATAAAACACACACACAAAGAGCCCCCCCCCCCCCCCACACACACACACACACACACACACACCCCACACACACACACCACACACACACCCCCCACACACACCCCCCCCCCACACACACACGCACACAAACACACAGAGCCCCCCCACCCATGCACACACACCCCCCCACACACACACACACACACACACACACACACACACACACAGAGCCCCCCTCCCACCCCCCCCCCCACACACACACACACAGAGCCCCCCTCCCACCCCCCCCCCACACACACACACACACAGAGCCCCCCTCCCACCCCCCCCCCCCCCCACACACACACACACAGAGCCCCCCTCCCACCCCCCCCCCACACACACACACACAGAGCCCCCCTCCCACCCCCCCCCCCACACACACACACACAGAGCCCCACTCCCACCCCCCCCCCCACACACACACACACACAGAGCCCCCCTCCCACCCCCACCCCACACACACACACACACAGAGCCCCACTCCCACCCCCCCCCCACACACACACACACAGAGCCCCCCCCTCCCCCCACCCCCCCCCCCCCCCCACACACACCTTCTTCTGCCCCCTGGGTGGAGCCTGTTCCCCCCAGCCTCCCTGGGTGTGTTTG
>NC_085039.1:11814352-11866211 GCF_963692335.1 Osmerus eperlanus
AGCATGCAACACATGCTCACACCATAAACACATCCACAAATACACAAACCAACAACCCATCCGCACGTAAGCTATCACGCAAAATACCCCCACGCACACACGCCAGAGCGCGCAACACACACACACAGTAAACACGCAGTGGAAACAAATTGGGTGAATCTGCTCTGCTCGGAGGAATGCGAAGCGCATGTGTTTGTGTGTTTGAGGTCCTGGATGACAGAACGGAGGGAGACGAGGAAGAGGGAGAAAGGGAAAGGGAGAGAGGGAGAGTGAAAGGGAGAGAGGGAGACAGAGAGAGAAGGAGGGAAAGAGAGCGAGTCTGCTGTGGGTCTGGTTCTGTCTCGGAAAATGAATTCCTGACAGTGAGGGTCAGAACCCTCCCCTCACAGCCACTGATGGTGTCTCTCTTCTCCTGTTTGTCTCTCTCACTCTCTTTTTTTCATCCTCTCATTATCTTTTCCATTGTCTCTCAACTTTATTTCTCTCTCTCTCGGTGCCCCTCCATCTCCTCTCTCCTTTCCTATTTCTCTGTTTTTCTTTTTCTGCTTCACATCTCTTCGGCAGATGAAAGGAGCAGAGGGAGGGGCCTGTTCCTCAGCTGAGTGGAGAGAGAGAGAGAGAGACAGAGAGACAGAGAGAGACAGAGAGACAGAGAGACAGAGAGAGAGAGAGAGAGAGAGAGAGAGAGAGAGAGAGAGAGAGAGAGAGAGGGAAAAGCGGCAGAGAGGAGTAAAGAGGTTTCTGTGTTGATCTTGTCTGGCTGCCAAGCAGTGGGGGGCACAGAGGGAGGGATGAAGAGAGAGACAAGAAGAGGGAGGGATAGATAAAGGGGGATAGAGGGAGCGATAGAAGGAAAGAGGGAGGTCTGGTTGGGAGGGAGGATGCCAGCGAGTCAGGTCTCCAGTGAGAGAAGGAAGCATGGAAGAAACCGTACACACTTTATGGAGATTGTAAGTGAAGGGAAACTAAAGCACATCACATATGCTGACATACTGCAGGCTACTGGGCGCGTCTCGCGCGCGCCTTCAAACACACCGAGACACTAGTCGTTGTTGCGGCCGTTTTCTGGCATTGCGTCACCTGTCTAATTTGCGGTGGTCTGTTTAGTTGCTTAATTCCGCTCTGTTCCTGCCTCCCTGTGGACCACTCAGCCAAGAAAAGAACAGTGTGGTCTCCTTGCCTCCTCTTCTCTCCTCCCTCCTTCCTACAAGGCACTTTCAATGTGTCCTGGGCAAGGCACTTCACCCTACTTGCCTCGGTGGGAATGTCCCTGTACTTACTGTAAGTCGCTCTGGATAAGAGCGTCTGCTAAATGACTAAATGTAAATGTTATGGCTTTGACCCTGCTCCACAAACACACACATCCACCCTCATGCTTGGCCTTCTCCCATTCCCACCCAGAAATCCCCACCCTCCACCCGGTCTCTCTCCAACCTAACCCCCCCCCCCCCCCCCGTCACATGCATGTTCTCCACCCTTCCAGAGCCCCCCACCCCCCACAGCTCCATCAGCACCCCCAGGCAGCAGGCCTCTCTGCCAGGCCCCAGCTGCCCGGCCAGTCCCCCTGTCTGTTCAGCATCTGGTTCTTTCTATGTCCTGTCAGAGGGCTGTAATACAGCATGACCAGGCCACAGGTGCCTCGCTGACACACATACACATACACACGCACACACACACATGCACACACACACACACACACATGCGCACA
Source organism: Osmerus eperlanus (assembly GCF_963692335.1). Classification (NCBI taxonomy): domain Eukaryota; kingdom Metazoa; phylum Chordata; class Actinopteri; order Osmeriformes; family Osmeridae; genus Osmerus; species Osmerus eperlanus. The sequence goes on from NC_085039.1 coordinate 11,816,061, forward strand.
CAAGATTACGCTCCAAAAAGCACACACACACACAGAAATGCTCTTTCCCACACTCACAAATACATGTATGTACACACAGATGCACGCTTACACACACACACACACACACACACACTGTCGGGGTTGTAAGAAGTTCCTAGATGAAATTGAAACGTCTTTTCTTGAACTTTTCACAAGCTTCGTTTCTGTGGAGAGTGTGTGCACCACCCAGCAGGCTCTGCTATTGCAGGCTGCAGTCGGAGTATTGCATCACATGATGTGATTCTGAGGGGCAGTGAAGGGAAAGAGAGAAAAAGAGAAATAAAAAAGAGGGAAGTAAGAAGAAAGCTGCAGGAGACGAGGCCACGCCTCTCTCTCTCTCTCTCTCTCTCTCTCTCTCTCTCCCTCTCTCACTCACTCACTCACTCACTCACTCTCTCTCGTTCCCTCCCTCCCTCACACCTTCCTAACCCTAGAATTCCTCAGGGCCTGTGGGTCTTGCTGAGGTCCATGGGTGGCTAGGTAAGAGAGCTCTCCCTGCCCTGCCTACTGCTCTCCTCACCTTCCTCTCTTTCCTTCCCTCGCTTTGAGTTTTCTCCAGCAGGCTACTCTCTGTTTTGTTTTTGAGTTTGTCCGTACTTTTTAATAGTCTTTTTGGTGACTTTCTTAGCTCCATCATTACTGTTCCTGCGCGGGCGTGCGAGAGAGAGAGACAAATCCCAAATGCAGTACTTCTGTATGTCATTTGTTGGTTTTCTGCTTGATAATTCCTTATAAGGTTCTGGAAGGATAGATGGACGAAGGGACGGGAGAAATAATGAGTGTGAGAGGAAGAAGAGAGGGATGAAGAGGATGAAAGTCACCGAAAGAATGCAAGAGTGAGGAAGGAGGGGAAAAGAGGGATGGAGAACAGCAGAGGAGTGGAAGGGAGGGTAAGCTCTTACGAGAAACCGAGTGAGTAAGAATCAGAGCAAGGATGAAATGCAGAGGAGGGGAAAGAAAGGGGGGTGGGGGGAAGAAAAATAGAGTTTATGAGAAAAATGAGTGCAAGGGACTGTGAGGCGTGGAGAAAGAGAGAAAGAAAAAAAGAAAGAGAGAGGGGTTTTCTACAGTTGAGGTTTGGGGGCGAGGGACGGAAAGCCACAGGATGGAGGGAAGGATGGAGGGATGGAGGGAGCGAAGAAGGGCAAGTAGAAGGCAAGCGAGGAGGAGGGAGAGGCCAGCTCTGGGCGCCGTGGAAACGGAGGTTTCCTGTCCAGGGAGGAGGGAAGAATCTTTCATCTGAAGGATGTGTGTGACACCATGGGGGCGTTGCGTGTGTGTGTGTGTGTCTGTTCACAGCACCGTGTGTGTCATTCTGGGTAGGTTTGGAGAAAGCGGGTCCGTTGCTGTACATATGCTCTGCGAGTGTGTGTGTGTGTTTCTCGGCAGTTGGGGAGCGGTAAGGGAGCCTGGGCACACTGCCCAAAGGGAGGTCAATGAGGGAAAGAGGGAGAGGTGGGAGAGGCCTGTGTGTGTGGTGTGTCTGTCTGCCTGCATGTGTGTGTGTGTGCCTGCATGTGTGTGTGTGTGTGTTTGCATGCATGCCTGCTGGTCTAAGTGCGTGTCTGCATACATATGGTCCTGTATGTGCGTGCCTTCACAATACCCCTCGTTGCAGTGTATGGAAGTGTGTGTTTGCGTGTGTGTGTGTGCGTGTGTGTGTGTGTTCGGTAGGAATGTAAAGCCACTGTGGGGCTGGCAAGCCAAGAGAAGCAGCGAAACACTGACTTCATTGTGGTTACCAATCTGGTGTGTATTATATTGGAGATCCTGTCTGTAATTGCCATGCGAGTGTGTGAGTGTGTGTGCGTGTTTGAATAGACCCCAAATGGTTCGACTAACTCACGGTTCACAGAGTAAACGGACCAATCATTGCTCTTCCTTGTCTTCTGATCTAACCCTGAAGATCCTTTTTCATGAAATATCTGAAGCCCGCTCCATGTCTACGGACTTAGAGGTTCTTGAAGGCATTAGCTCATCAAGCTAAGCAGTGTTTGAGACCACTTGACTGAGCATTGTCCCCAGCAGGGCCCCTGTCCTCTCATACTGCACACCACTGTGCTAAGCTAATGCTATATCAGATACATTCTGCCATGAAGCCGGCTAAGCTAATGCTACGTCAACCTGCTACCGCTATGTAGCCTGCTAAGCTAACGCTACGTCAGTTCTCTTCTGCTATGTAGCCTGCTGATGTCAATGGCAGCTTTGTGTGAAATATTCACTGCGACCTGCGATTCAGGATCGTCGTCATCTGCAACTGTGGCTGTTTACTGGGTCAGGGCTTTTCGCTGACTCAACGTCCGGGGTCTTGGGTTTTGATTGACAGATCAGACGTGTACTCTTCCCACCTTGCTGTGAGACAGGGGAGGGACTTCCTGTAGCGGTTAGCACCTAGGTGCGGCTTGTGGATCCCTGTCATGGGAGCACTGTGGAATGCTTTACACCGATGTGTGTGTGTGTTTGTGTGTGTGTGTTTGGTTGAGGTCAAAGGAAAGACTTGGAGATCGGAGGCTGGGATATGTGTGTTTATTTTCCCTCATACAGTGGTCTTTCATGCACCGTGGTCAGATGTTTTTGTGCATTTGAGTGTATGAGTGTGTGTGGTGTGTGTTTGTGTGTGTTTTTGTCTCCAAATCTGCATGAGAACCTTGTGTTCAGCCTTATGATAGCCGGGAGCAATGCTGTCCTTTTCCAAGATCCTCAACTTCCGGAGTTTAACTTGGAAGTCTAACCATGCGTTTTGATCTCCCCGTCTCCCCGCAGGTGGGCAGAGCTAACCCAGCATCCATGCTGTCATTGGACGAGCCACTGGACCTGAAGCTTCGGGGGCGGGTTCGGCTGGGGAAGAGGGGGTGCTCCGCCCCCATCTGCGCCCCACTCAGCGCCTCACGCCCCCGTTTACTCCGCACACTTTACCCCTCGCCCCCTGCCTCCCCAGGTAGGACACACACACACACACAACAAACCCAGATGGAATGACAAAAACACAAATAAACACACAGTCGGACACACACACTCAAACACCAAGACACACGCATGGAGACACTTACACACACACACAGGGACAGACACACACACACACAGGGACAGACACACACACACAGGGACACACACTCACACAGAAGGGACACACAGACGACCACTTAAGGGCATTACTCCGGTCAGTGTTACACAGCAGCTCCAGAGCGGCTTAAGGGGCGCGTACGTGTAATTCACAGTAATGAGAGAAGCATGATGATATGAACCTGGAGCCTCGCTCGCTTCCAAAACGACGTACGCTCACGTTTGTGTGTGTGAGAGACAAAGAGCGTGCGCGTGGATGGTGATTTACACGACACTGTGAGATACACTGTGTTGGTGTGCGAGAGAAAGAGAGAAAGTGTGTGTGTCCGTGTGTGTGTAGGTGTGTGTGTGTGTAGTGAGTTCCACTATCATGACTGTGTTGCGTCCCCCTTCTACCCCAGGTGGCCCCCCCCGCCCCCAGGACAGCGAAGGCTCCTGCACTCCCCCTGCCATGGACCTCAGCCTGTCGCCCTGCTCCCGCCATGCCCCCTCCCCCTCCTGCTCCTCCCCCTCCTTCTCCTCCCCCTCCTCCCCCCCAGAGCCCTCCTCCCCGCATGGAAGCAGCCCCATTCCCCACCTCTTCTCCAGGGTGAGTTGGAATAAAATACTCCCCCCCCCCAAACTCCCATCTCTGGGAATTCCCCTTTTTGTGCATGTCTCCCCACTGTGAATCTTGTACACCGAGAACTTAATGTACTGCATCTCCTTTGAAACTCGGAAGTTCAGACGAGGGCGTGCCATTCATCTGTGTGTATGTTTGTGTGGTCGGGCGTACGTACATTGTTTACATTTAGTCATTTAGCAGACGCTCTTATCCAGAGCGACTTACAGTAAGTACAGGGACATTCCCCCGAGGCAAGTAGGGTGAAGTGCCTCGCCCAAGGACACAACGTCATAAGGCATGGCCGGGGAATCGAACCGGCAACCTTATGATTACTAGCCCGATTCCCTAACCGCTCAGCCATCTGAACCCCCTGTGATATTCTGTGCGCACGCGTGGCCCAGTCTGTCCTGCGTTAGATGGGTCTGATGGCTGGACGCTCCCCACTCAGGGGTAAACAGGGCTGCATTGAGTTGGAGGTGAATCTAATTTGTCGGGTTGGTGTCTCCACGCAGTCATGCCCCGATTCTCTCCTAATCTGATTTCAACCACACTGACTTAAGGGCCGAGGGACAGACAGAGACACACACACACATACACACACACACACACACACACAAATGGCAGAGAGACAGACTGGAACTTCTCTTACACTACTCCCCCCCCCCCTTCTCTCTCTCTCTCTCTCTCTCTCTCTCTCTCTCTCTCTCTCTCTCTCTCTCTCTCTCTCTCTCTCTCTCTCTCTCTCTCAAACAGGAAGTTCTTCACTCTCGATACCTGGAGGGTGGAGCTTCTCCTCAGGGCTTCCAGTTTTTCCTGCCTATCGGAAACACCGGGGGCGGGTTCAACCTGCCATCCTCCATGTTCATTGGTCAGGCGGGAGAGAAGAGGGCGTCGCCGGAGCCCTCATCGGATGAGCAGCTGGCCTGTCGTTGGATGAGGGTAAGATGATTGACAGGTGGAGAGGACTCAACTGTCATCCATACAGCATCTCTAGAGACACAGCTGATGACACACCTGTCTGACCCATCTCATTCTCCCTCTCTCCCTCTCTCTCTCTCTCTCTCTCTCTCTCTCTCTCTCTCTCTCTCTGTCTCTCTCTCTTTCTCTGTACCTGTCTCATCTCTCGCTCTCTCCCGCCTCCTCCTCTTTCACTTCTTCTTCTACTCTTTCACTCTTTAAATCTGTCTCCCTCTCTACACCTCTCTCTCTTTCCCTTCCCCTCTCACTACACCTCTCTCTCTCCCTTCCCCTCTCCTACATCTCTCTCTCTCCCTTTCCTTCTCTCTTTCTACATCCTCCCCCTCTCTCTCTGCCCTCTAGTGCCACCTGCTGTTCGACTCCCTGCAGGACCTCGTGGAACACATTAACGACTACCACGTCAAGCCTGAAAAGGATTCTGGGTACTGTTGCCAATGGGATGGCTGTGCTCGTAATGGGCGGGGCTTTAACGCCAGGTGGGCATGGTTTCCCTGTGAGCACAAACATCCTCTCAGATAATCCTGATTAATCCAAACCACATGGCCTTCACGAAGATGCTATTGATTTTTTTCTTGTACCGAACACATAATATACCGTATAAACAATGTATTATGTATCGGAAGATATCAGGAGGACTACAACTCTTAGAAGAAACGATAGAATTAAATACAAATATAACGTTTATATGTAATAAAAACGTCCATAAGTCTTTATCTCTCTACTGTATGTTTGGAAATGGTTTGTTTGCATGGGGGAAGCTTTGAGGGAGCCCTAGACAAATCCATTACTGTGTGTTTTTCTTTTAAAGGTACAAGATGCTAATCCACATCCGCACACACACCAATGAGAAGCCGCATCACTGCCCTACCTGTAACAAAAGCTTCTCTCGTCTGGAAAACCTGAAGATCCATACCCGCTCACACACAGGTGTGTGAGGAAACACAAACATGACCACGTACAGCACACACCAGGGGCGTTGTTAGACATAAAACTCTACTGGGCCACCGGCACCTAATTCATATCCCTTTTTTCTTTCAAGCTTTCTGTGCACAATGCACTACTAGGCTATACAAAACTCCCCTTGCTTAACCCACTATAGAACAGTTCATGGACGCAAGTTTGATATCAGCTTTGGCAAGGACATCAATAGCTAATGCAAGCGCGCACATTTTTTTCGCATTCATTTGAGCGCAAATACTGTTTTTTTTTAGCTTCATGTAATAGGGTTTTTATGTTTTAGTCAAAATAAGATGAACGGTTGGATGAAAAGTTTTTTTTCTTGTACCAATCTACTGGTATAAGAATTACACTCCTACGTCTCAATCCCTTCTTAATCTCTATATCTATATATTCTCTCTCCTCTCAATCTCTATTTCAGATCTCTCCTCTCAATCTCTGTATCTCTGTTCTCTTGAACTTTCTTCTCTCAATAAATCTAAATGTCTTCCTCCAGGGGAAAAGCCCTACGTCTGTCCGTACGAGGGCTGCAGCAAGCGCTACTCCAACTCCAGCGACCGCTTCAAGCACACGCGCACGCACTACGTGGACAAGCCCTACTACTGCAAGATGTCTGGCTGCCTGAAGCGCTACACGGACCCCAGCTCCCTCCGCAAGCACATCAAGGCCCACGGACACTTCGTAGCCCAGGACCAGGGCTCCGCGGGCAGGCTGGGGGACCTACTCAAGACCGGGGTCGGCCCGGGCTTCCGTAGGCCTCACGGGGCTCCGGAGCTGCCCTACGTCGGGGGGGCTCATGTCATCATCCCCGGGGGGGGCGCAGCCCTGCTGGGGGGACACGTCCTGTCAGGGCTGGGGGGGGGCTCGCTGCCCCTCTCCGCCCTCTGTCACCTCCCCCAGAGCCTGGACATGAGCTCACTGGGGCCCCCCGGGTTCTCTCTCCTCTCCCTGATCGGAGGCGGGGGCCACCTGGGTCTCAGGGGGGACTCTCCCCTGCTGCACTACGGCCTGGGGGCCTCGTCGGTGCTGGGGGCCGTGGGGCTGGGGAGGCTACGCAGGGCGGAGAGCAGGGGGGAGGTGGACGGGGAGGATGGGGAGGATGAGGACGGGGGGAGGGGGGAGGCGGCGTTGAACCTGTCCGCGGGGGGCGTGGTGGCAGGTCGGGACCCACTGACCTGGGTGGTGGTGTCTCCAGGGGTGTTGGCCCTGAAACCTGCCGTCGTCAGCTAGGACACACACTCTTCCTCCGGTCGCGCTGTTCCAGCAGTAGACATTTGTTTTTGTGTGTGCGAGTATTATGTGTGGGTGTGTCAACAAAAAATATACGACCGACATTGAGTGTATCCAATGCCAAGATTGGTAGGTGTGTTTGGATGCGTTTGAAAAGGATATGACCTTGTCCAGGCATGAGCACTGAGGAAGGTTTGAGTCCTGTTTAGCTTTGGGTCACTAAGGACAGTCCTCACATTTTGTGAAGAGTATGTAAAACATTACTGAGGGAATGACTGCCAGGACTCACTGCTTTTAGGAGAGGGGCCACACTAGCGATTGGACCACCATAATAGCACTTTCATTGAGATGTATACAGTAGTAGTAAAAGTGGAAGATAGGTCTTCACTCACTCAAACGCACACATGTGCACATCCACACGTACAAAACAGGCTTATCTAGCGTTATCCATTCTCATGATCTGATTTTGAATCAGGTTTGAGATCAGTCTAAAAGAGAAAAGAATATATCCTGCGTGATGATCAAAAAAATAAAATAAAAAGAAGACAACTTTGCAAGTCGCCAGGCATCCCTGTTCTTCCGTGTCCTCCGAGCTCTGTCCTCAACTGAAAATGGATCAAAATGTAATTAATGGGTAAACAGATACATTTACTGTGGTGTCTAATCAGTTAATATTTAACTTAATAGATGCCTTCCTTGTTCCATTTACTTTACAACTCCCCTCTAAAGTTACATCTCTGGTTTAAGGTTTAGTCTCTCGTTCTTTTTTTATCTTTCTCTGTTTCTCTATCTGTTTGATGGGAGTTTCCCCATCTGCTTTCTTGACGAGACATTTTGTAATGTTGACTTGTTTCCCCACAGAGGTGGTGGTTTAATCAGTGACAAGGATCTTAACCGGACCCGCATCCCTGTGATGTGTCAACCCTTTGGGCACCAGGATCTTGATACCAATGCTCGACATTTGAGGAAATAACTTAATTAAAGCATAACCGGTCATCATTTAGATAAAAATGATGACCTGAATGAATACTTAATTTAAATTAACGACCACAAAGAAAGACAAAATCTACTTACATTTTGGAACTGAAATAATGTTTAACACCCCTAACTAGAGGCAACTATAAGATGATTGACTTGGGGTGGATGAAGATAGAAAAAGCAAAAGATTCATGGGGGTCTTGAAGCCCAAAGGGTTAATATAAGACAATGGCCTACCAGGGCCTGTATCAAAGTTGAAATTATATACAGTATAGCCTTTTTGCACATTGAGATCATCGTTATAAGTATTTCAAATGTATGTTTAAGTGCCTTGTATCACGAACATGAACGTGACATGTTAAATAAATACACACACAAGTACACAGAAATATAATGTATGAATATATATGTAGATATTCCTACGATTGGTGAAACGTTTTTTTTGTTTTGTTTTTACGACGGAGGATGTGTTAAGAGCATCCGTTCCAAAGATAAGTAATGATGAGCAATGGTAGACATTGTCATTAAACAAATTCATAAACCTCACCTTTGTGTGCTTTTTATAGTAGCTAAACATTAGATGTCATGACGTCTTGAGTGTGAACGCGTCGAAAAGATTATGCGATGTTAACCCTTGTGTTATCTTCGGGTCATTCTGACCCATCAGTCATTGTGACCCACCGTCGTATTGCGACAGATTTACCGCATACAAAGACAAAGTGAAGCATTTTCTTTTAACCGTTGGGCTGTCTCAGACCCCCCACATTGCAAAGGTTAAAAGAAAGTTATTTTAATTTGTTTTTGTATTGGGTAAAATTGGGTAAACACAACGATGGTTCGTTATGAACCTTTGGGTCATGTGACCCGAAGGCAGCACGAGGGTTAAGCAACAATCCATCTGAGACCAAACTGATCTAATGGGTAACACCCACTGTGGCACACAGAACAGGCAGGATAGGAGAAGGTGAGTTTTCTTAATGATACTCTCGATCAATTATTATTATTTTATTTAGTTTTTTATTCGAGTTAATCGAATACAGACATATGTGTAAATTCATAGATAGCAGATAAGGGAAAATACTATGTGCCTGATCTGTTAACATTACCCTACATAACAGAAATGAACGTGTCCGTAACAATACCCACGACAACATTTAACATCCTCATAGGGTTTGAGGGATTTAATGAACTCTAATGAATAGCCTATACTTTCAGCTGTAAAAAGCTAATCAGAGCAGTTTATGTAGTTCAAGACCAACTTTATTGTTTTATGCATAACTTGTCCATGACAAGATGTATGTTACTATTGATTCTGACAACGGATCTGCATATAGGATACATAAATGATATATGAGCAAAACTACTGAATGAGTGAAAATGAGCTGTCTGCCTACTGCTCAATTGATTCAGAAACCTTATTTAAATGTAACGTCTAAAAACCAGAAACCTGATTCCAGAAGTCCGAATCTAAGAATATCTTTCCAGCTTTACCTAGGTAGGCCAGGGTGTCTCCCCGCCTCCACTTTGAATCTTGCTCTGTAAGACTCAGAACAGATCCTTTTAATGTTGCGTAGACACAGGTGTTCAAACTGGAGATGGAATGGTTAGCTTGCGCTAAAGTTCCAGAGAATTAAAGCCAACTCTGATGAACTGTCTATGTCATTGACAAGCTACATGACATGATTGGTTATCACTTGTTAGCGTAGCAGGTCAGGCAGAACACAACCATGCAGCTACAAGATGTAGCCTACTAGATCGACTTGTTTAGCTAGTTCGGATGACTAGTTTTTGATGGCTACGTAGTTAATGCAGTTAACCGAAATGTAAAACGTGTAGATGATTTAACAGGTTGAATAGTTTTTTAAAAGTGTAAAATAACACTATGCATTCTTATATTATTCCTATTAATTGCTACCGTGACAATGCATCACTCTTTTGGGGATTTATGAAACACTCAAACAAGCTCTCAATAAATCAGTAGATTCCATTTAGCCAGAATTTATCAAGTAGAATCCATCGAATCAGAGCCACATCAATAAGAAAAAATAACAAGGAAGTGAATCAGATAAAATGTCACGCAATAAACATCGACGTTTTCTACAGTTGTTTTTCTCTCTCCCCTCTCTAGTCTAGATATGGACGTCCTGCGGCGCCCCAACAGGGCAACAAGGTTCTGTTTCCTTGGTCTGCTTGTGGTAGGTGCTCTCGGTCTGGTCAGCATATATGTTGTCTCAATCAATTCCCCCAGAGGACTCCAGAGGTTCTGGTGGGGAGACTTTGAAATTACACATTATTGGACTGTATGGACAAATAGAACCATCGGGTTCCAGGGGGCGAGGTCTAGAACAACCAATCAGAGCCAACCGGTGCTCCCAAGCGTAATTCCTACGCCCAATCCGGATCTAGAGAGCAATTTCAGTACCACACTTTACACCAACAGCTACCATTTCATCTGCCCACGCAACTACCGCTTCATCATGGACGAGCCAGGCGTGTGTGAGACCAAGTCCCCTTTTCTGGTACTCATGGTTCCGGTGGCGCCCCACAACCTGGCTGCCCGGGACGCCATCCGGAGGACGTGGGGGAACGAGACGCTGGTCCGGGGCCAGCTGGTGCTGACCCTCTTCCTGCTCGGCCTCCCTGGGGGCTCGGACGCTGAGCAGCAGCTGGAGAACGTCAGGCAGGAGAGCCGGACGCACCGCGACCTGATCCAGAGCGACTTCATGGACAGCTACATCAACCTGACCATCAAGACCATGGTGATCATGGACTGGCTCGCCACCCGCTGCCCCGGCGCCTCCTACGCCATGAAGATCGACTCGGACATGTTCCTGAACGTCCAGAACCTGGTGGCGATGCTGCAGACGCCGGGCATCCCCAAGGAGAGCTACCTGACGGGGATGCTGATGTGGGACAGGCCGGTCGTCCGCGACCCCGGCTCCAAATGGTACGTCCCGGAGGACATGTACCCCTACTCCACCTACCCCACCTACACGCTCGGCATGGGCTACGTGTTCTCCAACGACCTCCCGGGGAAGCTGGTGGAGGTCTCCAAGGACGTCCAGCCCTTTAACATCGAGGACGCCTACGTGGGCGCGTGTTTGAAGAAGCTAGGACTCGGGCCCACTAGCCCTCCCGATCCATCTCGATGGAAGGCCTACCTTCACACGTACAATCGCTGTGAGTTTTCCTCGGTCATCACCTATATTCTGGGCGGGTCTACGCAGCTGGTGGAGTACTGGACTGATTTGCATAGACCTGAACCTCCCTGTAACCCAACGTTGAACTGAAGGAGGAAAATGGATGGATGGTGGCGATGATATGCTAGAAAGGTCGACAATTTGTGTGTCGATTAAGGACTTTTCGTTAAATTGAGATGCAGTTTGCTCCTACATATATGATATTTATTTTATTTAACTATCAGAGCGTTTAATGTATTGATTGGTGAAGTTTATTTCATCACAAATGACAAGTCCTTCTCAAAACCTTTACCTACCCTGCCGTACGGATTTGTCACAACAGGGTCAAACCTCACCACCTCTGATGATTTGCATATCCCAGATTTAAGGAGTAACTACACACCCCAATTTCACACTCAGTCTGTGTCGCGGCTCAGGCCAAGACCTAAATGCAGACAGCAGAGGCAGGTATAATAGTTTAATTTTATTAATCCAAAATCGTCAGGCTGACTAAAGTGATGGATAGGCAAGGTTCGGTACACAGTGGATCCTTGGGGGGGGGGGACAGGTTGCACAGGTGAATAGAATTAGGGTGTGACAGTCTGCCACTTGTACAAATTCCACAATCGAGATCCGTGAACAAAGCCAGTTACCAAACACAACCCCTCCCTTCGACTACTTTGGAAAGGCTCTCAAGTTTCTTCCAAAGTTTTAAAAGTTTTTGGGGTATTTAGTTCCTCATCAAGCTTGACTTCAACCCTAGCTACCCCACCCTCACTACACCCCCATCCCTGCTCCTCTCCTCGCTCAACAAATCAGATTAAAAACGATAAAGTTGCCAACTGCCTGTTTTTTCTTCTCAACTGTGTATTTTACTGGCTACATTAGTTAAACTGAACTGAGATCCTCAGCTGCTTCTGTATGGACAAAGCCCCTTGTCCGCTAGAATCTTTTTTAATAACCTGTAAGACCCCTGGTTGTAAAACTACAACATCACTTTTAGCTCTCTAATTGCTAATTTCTGGTCTTTCAAAAAAAACAAAACAACATTTGCAAATGTGTTTTTTGGAGGCTAAAAGTGATGTTGGAATTTTAAACCTTAAAGTCTTACAGGGTTAAAAGTGTCTCCTGATACAGTTTCCATCATAATTGTAGAAATACACTGGTTGTTATTTAAACAGTTTGATTGGTTATTTAATACGTTTGCAATTGCTCAATAGAAGGGTGATCACTGTAATCTTTTATAATAAATTGCACATGTCAGGGTTGGGGACAGAACTCAGGCGCAGAAACTGGAACTGGTGCAAAAATAATCTGTTTTATTAAATAATGAAGTTCAATGGTAGAGCGAGTTCCTGCGTCTGAAGCAGACTGGGCTGGCATTGGTAGAAAACTAATAATCCGGCAGGTCGGACTGGTCGGACTGGTCTTTGTAGGTGGTTGCAGAGCTGATGGATACCGGGTGCGCTGATAAGTAACTGGTGTCAGGTGCAGGAAGAGAACACCAGGAGGGCGTGTCCACATACTGTGGTAAGTGAGGGTGACAAACAGAAACGAAACACAATAGGTGCATTCGACATGGACTGACTTCATGCAGCGCCGCAGGCGGCTGCAGGCGGCTGACTTGAGACAGTGAATTCTGGTTAGACTTTTTGTCCAACTTGAGACGGCGCCGAGGCTAGGTCACTGACGTAGCCATAAAAGTACCGTGAGATCGATTCGAGAACTGCCGGCTGTGTAGCCGAGCGCATTTTCTCAAGAGCAACTGCAAGGGTTCTAATGACGACACAGCTATTTCATGATTGGCCAGACTCACACACGACAACAGTTTAATTAAATTAAAAATGTGTTGAATAAATGGTTTTAGTACGCCTCTTCACTAACGAAAAGACTAAGTTTAATTATAAATAAAATAAAGTAAGCAAACAGCGCTTGAACGGCCATGACTGACGTCAACACAGCAAACCACGAGAAGCATGAACGTCCGACTTCACAGAGCAGTCCATGTCGAACGCGCCTATTCACACCCACACCAGACTATTGCTGGAGGGTGTGACAGCACATCAACAAACTGACAGTGTTTATTGTTTTCTTTTGGTCTGAAAGGGTGTTATGCTTGCTTATGGAATACAACATAGTTAACAACCTATACAATCACTCATTTTCAGTGTGTTCAGTTTGACATTGGCCATTACCCACTGGATTTTCTGTTTTTAAAGTATATACTGTAACTGAATAACTTGTTTCTGGGTATCCTTTCACCTATAAAATCCAGTTTGCCTACATTTTTTACATGAACTCAACACAGTCCTGTAAGTTGACAAAACATACAATATAGGCTGGTGTACAGTTTACACTGTCAATTTATGCACATCCTAAACTAGGGGTGTTATTAGACATAAAGCTCTACTGGGGCACAGGCCCCAATTCATATTCATTTTTTTTCTTTCAAGCTTGCAAAATGCACTACAAGCTTGCAAAATGCACTACAAGCTTGCACAATGCACTACACAGCTATAGAAACTTGCTTAACCCACTATACAACAGTTCAGGGACGCAAGTTTGATATCAGCTTTGCGCGCAATCTTTTTTCGCATTAATTTGAGCGCAAATACTGTTTTTTTTTAGCTTCATGTAATATTGATTTTATGTTTTGGTCAAAATAAGATGATCGGTAGGCCTCATTTAGAAACTATCTTTAGTTTTGTAATGTTTTTTTAGCCTACCTCAATTCTGACGTGTGTGCCGAGTCCGACACCTGGACTTCTGTGTGCGTGCTGCAGTGGCTATTTGGCAAGCTCAGAAGAGCGCGCTGACATGGAATTCTGCGGGTATCGGTTCGTGTTTTCGGTTATACTGCTTTGATTTTTCAAGCATTGATTGGGATACTGCGTTTATTTTAGATCAAGCTAAATGAATGCACTGACTAATAAAGTCAATTGTTAAAACTCAAACTTTTGATTTTACTGGGGCACAGCAAATTTATACTGGGGCACGTGCCCCAGTAAAAAGGGTCTAACGACGCCCCTGCCCTAAACCCTAACGTGTACACTATATGCTATAATAACGTAATGTACACATTTTAAAATGTTGGTACCCTTTCCATAATAACATTATTCAGACAAAACAGGATCTTAGGTCATAAGACAAGGTATACACTGGAAGAAAAAAATTATTTGAACAAACAAAAGAAGCAGGTTTAACTGGTTATTTCTCTGTAGGAGTTGAAGGACTGTTGGTTTGGTGAAGTGCCCACACGAAGTCATGCACAATGGATTTCACAAAACCTAAGGAAACAAGAGCCACTTGTCAGGAGTAAAGGTTGAGTATTAGCTGGAGCCAAAGTCTGAGAGTACAGAATTAAGCATGCAAATGATAGCCTATATCTTCATGTTAAAGTTTTGCTAAACTCAGGGTGTTATTAAATGATTCACGCAAATGTTTGCTCGCTCTAGGATACATCCTAGTTCAGGAAGGGAGCAATGATTGGTGGAGACCAACTAGGGGGCGGTCCGACCTGTCACAGTCAGGAAAAGGTCAAACACTTGCAGCCAGGTGTTGTAGACAAAAAGTGAGCGTTTGCCTGGAAAATACCTGTTAACTTACAATCTATTGGAGGTGGTTTTAGTCTCAAATACACCATGTACCGATATCTGGATCCTGGCAACACCATGATCTAAATAATATGTTTGTGATGTAATGGAAACAAGCGCAACAGACACGACACAGGAAGAGAGCTTCTAGACCGACATGAGGAACTTTACACATCGGCAATGAGGTAATTGTCAGACAAATCTCCCTCCAAACAGAAACGGTGACAATTTAAACATTTATGGAATTTGCGATGTGAACACAGTCATCTTGACTTTGAAGCAGGGGGGTAAATCAGGAAGCTGTCATGTTGATGGAACCTACGTGGAGTTCAGAACTCCACTTTGCCACTAAGATCAGCACAGATCAATATCATGCCTTCTGTAAGCTCTGTCGCATTGATATAGACGTGAGTAGTGGGGGGAAAGTGGCTTTAGAGCGGCATGCCGCTACAGAACGGCATAAGGATGATGTTAGTTATGACTGGCACTCTTCCTTAACATCATGTTTTGCTCTTAACACAACAACAGCGGATGATAAAACAACCGCTGCTGAGCTGACTGAAACATCACCACTCTTACAGGAGTTTAGACTGCAGTTTAGAATGTTGATTTAATTGTCTTAATTTCATACTAATGGCCCCCATCTCCCCCCCTCCCCCCGGTCAACAACCTTTTGGGATTGTCCTCCTTTTTGGACCCAAGTGTCCTCTTTTCAGGGTCATGCTTCTGGTCACCCTAGGTGTGACCAGAGCCTGTTTAAGGAGAGCCTGGCCACTCCGTTATGCCCCATTGTACCGAATTTGGTTGCAGTTCCACCAGAGTTCCACTGGGAGTGATCGCGGTCAAGTGCAAAATGAATGGGAGTCTAAGGAGATAAACGTCTAAATGTGTCTCTTTCACCTGATTGTCGTTGAGAAATATCAGATTTGATTGTAGTTTTTGCATGTTCAATATGGATTACAAGTCGAAAGTTGATGAACGAGTACTTATGTCCAGAGGTGTTGTTAGACATAACACTACTGGGGCACAGGCCCCTAATTCATATCCTTTTTTTCTTTCAAGCTTGCTACGCACAATGCACTACTAGGCTATAGAAACTCCCCTTGCTTACATGTGTATTTGTTTTGCCTCCCCTTTCGAATAAAAAATTCTAATAACGAGAAAAAAAATTTGATCCTGAGAAAAGTGGATTTTGAGGGGTATAGCTCCATAGACCTCCATTCATTCTGCACTCGACCGTTAGCGCCCTCATGTGGAACTACAGTGGAACTGCAACCAGTTCCGAACCCGGAAGTTTCCCGACAGTGGCAGTTCTCCCCATACAGAACTCCAAAAAGTGTTACGAAAAGGGACTTCTAAGGCGTAGTAAAAATAGGCATTGGTCAGGGGCGGGCAACCAGTGCAAAACACAAAGCTACATAAATAATGTCAATAACCAAATACCTGGATATAGTAGCCACATGACCAGGATAAGGATTAGACAAGCAGTATAGAACCACACACAAGACCTGACATGTATGACAGCAACAACAAGTGTGGGTTATTAGTAACCGTGGAAACTCGAGAACTGTGTGTTGTGTGGTCATGACATACACACTTGCTCACATTGACATTTGAACCTGTTACTTTTCATGTTATTAAATTATCTGTTCAACAACCAGAGAAATCATGAACCACGACAAATAACCCTGAAGATTAAAACAACATTTGCATTCACGGTGTGTGGGACTAAATATTGAGATTTCGAATATTCTATTCACCTACTCCACTATGCAAACAACCACCTAATAGTTTGAACAGCTATTCCCAAGCACCGATGACACAGCTCAACAACACCCTCTTCTGGTTGCTGGAGAATATTGAACACAAAAAATGTCAAAAACTATCGTTTTCAATCCACATACCGTCCTTATCTTTCTCCCTCTCATTCCAGGCAACAAATTCTGAAGTACATCTGGACAGGACAGCTACAATGGCAGAGATATGGATTCGTCTGTGTCCTGCTTACAGTGTCAATCATCGTCACAGGCATAATTACTGGCTGGAAGAATGAGGGCGACATCTTCGACATGGAACCCTACGTTCAGATGACCGTGGGTGACCAGAAACGTGCCGAACAACCCCCCGGCTCGACCAATTATTGCACAGAGACGGATCCATCTAGGCCTCTCAGTCCGGTGCCATGGGAGGACCCCGGCCCGTACCACGTCGCCTACCCACGCAACTACCGCTTCATCATGGACGAGCCAGGCGTGTGTGAGACCAAGTCCCCTTTTCTGGTACTCATGGTTCCGGTGGCGCCCCACAACCTGGCTGCCCGGGACGCCATCCGGAGGACGTGGGGGAACGAGACGCTGGTCCGGGGCCAGCTGGTGCTGACCCTCTTCCTGCTCGGCCTCCCTGGGGGCTCGGACGCTGAGCAGCAGCTGGAGAACGTCAGGCAGGAGAGCCGGACGCACCGCGACCTGATCCAGAGCGACTTCACGGACAGCTACATCAACCTGACCATCAAGACCATGGTCATGCTGGAGTGGCTGAGCTCCCGCTGCCCCGGCGCCTCCTACGCCATGAAGATCGACTCGGACATGTTCCTGAACGTCCACAATCTGGTGACGATGCTACTCGACGCGCCCCGGGAGAACTACATGACGGGCTTGGTGTGGTGGCACAGCCCGGTGCTGAGAAACCCCAACGAAAAGTTCTTCCTGCCCAAGGAGGTCATCGCCGAGCCAGAGTACCCGCCGTACCCCCTGGGGCTGGGATACGTCATGTCCATCGACATCCCCAAGAAGATCTTGGGGGTCTCCTGTCGGATCAAGCCCATCTACATCGAGGACGCCTACCTGGGGATGTGCCTGAAGCTCCTGGGCATCTCTCCGACCGACCCGCCCAGCGTCGAGATGTTCCAGGTCAATCCCCGGTTCGCGCTACGGCGCTGCGCTCTGTCGCGGGTGGTTGCCGTGACAACGAAGGACGTGGCGCAGTTGCTGTGGTACTGGGAGGAGAACAGGAAGCCGGGCGTTCCGTGCCTGAGGTGACTAGGGCAGCACTTCCTGTTCTGACAACGTATTGGAAAAAAACGTTTCTGAAGGATATTATGTGAATTTCTTGTTGACTCTTCATATTTGGCCTACTTTAAAATATGTTGCTGGCACGTGTGTTTGAGCTGTTTGAATGATTGCTTTTAGAGGGTAATGGGGACAGTCTTTTGTATTCATTTTTTTAAATGTTGTTGCATACCTTTTGATAGCCTATGCTTTTGTCTAAGTTATAATACGTGCTCATATGAACTATAGGAAATACAAACACCTGGAAAGGGGAATCTTTTCTGCCAGTGGAAAGACATACTATTGTGTTAAAAGCCTGTTTAATACAATATCAGGCTGTTGAATAAAGTGTGGGAGACATTTAGTTTAATATTTTGTTTTATTGCTCATATAATAAAAATTAAGGCACACAGGCATCCCTTGACACACATTTATCTTCTCGCACGCTCCTTCGTTCAGTACCAGCAGTGTGATCAGCTGTTCAGTACCAGCAGTGTGATCGGCTGTTCAGTACCAGCAGTGTGATCGGCTGTTCAGTACCAGCAGTGTGATCGGCTGTTCAGTACCAGCAGTGTGATCAACTGTTGTATCTGGTCTGGATGAAGATGAGCTTCTGAAGGACACTGAAGTTGAGGCATCTGCTGCCTCTCATCTCCTGTCCACAGGGTATAAATCACACATGGAAAACACCACAAACACTGCTTCTCATTCACCTGATACCTGCTTCCCACACTACGATCTTTTACAGAACCATATTTTATAAAAGTGATTAAGTGTGATTAAAGTTAGACAGTAATGTTAAAGTACAGTATAGTTTCTGACATTGTAGAAAAGTTCCCCAATAGAGTAACAGTATGTTTATTATATTTTAAACCAAAATACAGTTTACATCAAACATTTGATGTGCCACCTCATAAGGCTGGGCGTTAGTGACGTCACTACGTCACTAACGTCACGAAAACACGCGTGACTACCTTTGGCAGAACATTCGTTTCGCATCTGTTAACTTAGGGGATAGCTAGGCTAACTATAGCTTTACTGCAAGGCAGCTGCAGAAACGCCACAAGCAAGGAGGCCAGGGTGATAACTATTTACTCATTTTACTTTGTGATATGACACACAATTGTGATGTGTAATGTACAGTATAAGCTGATATTATTAAGGAAGTACATCTACTTTCGGAAACAGTAGTCTACTATTTCACTGAAGTATTAGCATCATGACATTAGCCTGTGTTGCCCGGGCAACACATACTACAGTGGTCTATGATGTAGCGTTATCTGTTTTCTATCGTTAAAATAAACATTCCTCACATATACATTTTCGTTGTAGGATTTATTCTGACATTAGTAAACGATTTGTTGGTGAAATTACCATTACCTGTGGTTTCAAACCAGTGTAGCTCACTGCAACGCTGTAGCTTACGCGAGACACACGACAAAAACATCTAACTTACACAGCTGTTTAGGAAGTCAAACGGCGACAGAACATGTTCGGCACTCCCCTTACTTAAATCTAAAGTCTATCTAACTACTAACCTGAACTTCATTGCCACAGCCTAAACGTTGTCAATCTGTTCATGAAAATAATTAATTTCAGCTTAAACCGTACAACGGAACGTTAAATCCAATTCAACCAACGCAATCGCTACTGTACCAAGACGAACACAGCATTAGTCTAGTACTGTACCGTAGTAGTACAATTTACCGGGGCAGCTTCTCCACACAGGGCTATATCGCATTTTGCGTTGTTACTGACAATGATCGCTACCAGTGAGCTTTTTATAAATGAGCGATTTTCCACTAAATAAATGTCAAGCTTATTTACGTTTTGGGGGCATATTTTCAGTTAGCAGATGGTACTGTTTGAATCGCGATTCCATCTTCTACTGCCGGGTAACGTCGTAGAATAATCTTCAAAGGGGGTTCTTTATTAATGAATGAATGCAATGAGTAGGCTAAATGCCTGAAAATATCATGAGAAGGGAAAAACTTAAAATTACGTTTAAATCATAGAGATTAGGTCAATTTTTACACCGGTCTGCCAAATTTATTAGTTTTGATCCAACGATGAGGCTGCCTCTTGCAGGGGAAATGAGAAGACATCTATTTCATTCTACACTTCACTCGTATTTTCAGTTGTAAATGAGCAGCAAAAAAAAAAATGCTTTTAAATCTATGTAATCTTTATAAATAATAAGTATGCATTTTTATATAACATATACAGAAATATCAGTTGTAAAAATGTCATTCAAAAACGGACCCCTGTGCAACCGACGCAAGCAAGCACACCCTACAATTTCCCCAGAAATTGTACCCTCTCTAGTTGAAGATTCTTCTATCAAACAGACAATATGAACAACAAACATCTCAGGGTTCACACAGAAAAACAATAAACACAAATGCATTAAGCAGACCCCATGGTTTAGAGAGTTGGTTGTACAGTAATTTGTTGTTAATGTGTTGACTATTCTTTTATTTTTTTACTCAAGGTTTCATATCCACTTGTTTGCCTACTTCTCCATAAACCTTTTATTTTGTTAAATGCCAACCAGCCACCAGCTCCAGCAGCAACTGCAAGTCCCCCACCCACCATTAAAGACGCAATCATCCCAACTTCAGTCACGATTAACGCTGCAGTCCCAACTATGGCAAGAGTCCCACCCACACCTGTACCACCTGCTAACAGTTTTGTTTTCAATGCCTCCCTGGCTCTCCTATCAGCCTCCTCTTTTCTCAGTTTGTCCTCCTTCTGCTTCCTCCTCTCCTCCTTCTGCCTCATCTTCTCCTCCTCCTCTCTGATCCTCTTCTGAGCAGCTTCATACATCTCACTGGTGTAGTGCTTCCCTCCATTCCCCTTCACCATCCGGTCTATCTTCTTTAACAGCTCAGTCACCTGAGTGTGGTCCTGATTATCATTGTTGAAGCAGTGATATCCTATACATGAAGCTATGTGCTGATTTAGCGGTCTGCATGCTTTTATGATCTCATCTACATCTGTCCCTTTAAGGGCATCAACATGAGACAGGAGGAAGATGGTATATGGTGTAGCATCTTCTCCAAAGTTCTCCTGGATCCACTTCACAGTGTTCCTCTCCTCCTCTGTGTACCTCACCCCCAGTCTAACCACCACTAGAAACACATGAGGCCCTGGAACTGACATGTTAACGCACTTTTCTATCTCATCTTTCATCTTCTCTGGTAAGAGTGAGGTGTCGAAAACACCTGGGGTGTCTACCACCACAACCTTCCTTCCATCCACATCTCCCTCTTCCTTCTGACACTCTTTAGTAACTGACATAAAGGAGGAGTCCACCACAAAGGCCTTTCTCCCCAGGATGGTGTTTCCTGTGGCACTCTTCCCTGCTCCAGTCTTGCCCACCAGAACAATCCTCAGATCAGAAGACTGTCCTGAAAGGAACAGTAGAAAAAAGTGTTTGCTTATGTGGGAAAAAAATAAAATAATATATCATATAATACAGTTTTTTTCAACTGCCTACACACAAAATCCTTGTCACATAATTTCTGAAACCTGACACAAACACCATAAACCACATCCTAAATCTGCAAAACCATACGCACATTTTTGGCCTTTGACTCAGTTTTCAATTTCATAAAACACTTTTTGCAAAACACAAAACACAATTCTCCATGTAACACACAACATTCAAACAGGAAGCATCTTGATTTCCTTTCCAAACACAACCAATCAAAATGCCACACTAATTCATCAGTGCCTCACACTAACTCCTCACATGTGCAAACACTCATTGCTTTACTCAACACCAACCAATCATGGCTTTAGAATAGGCCTATAAATAGCCTAATTCTAGTCGATTTACAGTGGAGGGTATAATTTGAAACTTTACTGTAGAAATTATAACAGGTATGTAACAATCTACTGTAATGTACACATGTTCTAATGTACACATAATAGCTGTTTCAGCACACATGGTACACATGGTATACTATACACATAGATATATTTTAGCACCCATGCATCCATTGACTGCAGTGCACTGCATGATTGGTCCCAGTCTGGTGGATTACTGTATCATACTGTGCAACAGTACAGTGACTGTAAGAAGACATTCTGACAATATTGTAGAAAATAGTATACATTACTGTATGCTACAGTGCATGGCACACACACACACACTATTCCGTAGTCACCTTTTTCAAAATTAGGTTTGGTTTCTGTCCTACTACACTCTTTCTTTCGTACTGTGTAATACTGTATTCACAACCACAAATGCTTACAGAAAAAAGTTTTGGTTTCAATAATGTTTTCGTGTTTACCATGACTTTTTCATCACCTCTGCCATTACAGAAATGTACATAGGAGCTCATGAAAGAAGAGTTTTAGGTTTTTAATAACTGTGTGTATATGATATAAAAATGTAATATTATGGCAAAGGTGTTTGCAATGTAAGAAAAACATTTGTTTTTTAAATGTGTTTGTGATATTTTGAATGCTGAATGCAGTTGAAAAAAACAGTAATACATGTGACACCCAGCTCTGGTTTGGTGTTCCTTTTGTCTTGTATTATTCTCTGTCAATCTTTATTTTGAAATCTTCATTAGCCTTCTCATTCAGGTACTTCCTATATCTACTGGAGTACCTGTTACTTTACCCCAGCTTTGTACCCTGGACCTTGCCTTTACCTTTTCACTCATCTGTTATCTGTTCACTCTTATCTTATCTGTATCTCCTTCTGTCTTAATGCATTTACATTTTACATTTTAGTCATTTAGCAGACTCTCTTATCCAGAGCGACTTACAGTAAGTACAGGGACATTCTCCCCCGAGGACACAACATCAGTTTGCACAGCAAGGAATCAAACCGGCAACCTTCTGATTATAGCCCGATTCTCTAACCGCTCAGCCATCTGACTCCCTGCATTGAGTGAACTAATTTGGCATTTTACAGCTTTCCAAAACTGTGATAAAGTTACTTCAGACAGAGTAAAAAACATGAATCTTGATGAGAATTAAATTATGATTGTTACCCATATAGTAGATCATGTGGGAATAGAAGAGCCCATGTCTGAGAGTATTACAGAGGGGTTAGTGTCAGGGAACAGTCTAGTAACAATAGCATGATCCCTATCTAACTAAATATCTAACTGTAATATTGCATAATTTCGCAGATATGTGTAACATCAACTCAATAAACATTACGGAACAAGTTACCAACAGTACTTACCAGAATGAGTCAAAACGGTTTGTTGATCATTCTGTTTGCTTTTTCTGTTTCTTGGTAGAGACGTGCCTGTTAACATTAAAATTAGAAAAAGATCTATGACAAATCAGTCATATGAGCAGTCTGTTCATTCTTGAGATTATTGTTTTACAATCTAACACCTACTGTAGTTGATATAAAAACACTACTATATTGTTTTTGCTAAATATTTCCATATTGATAACTCAAAAGTACAGGCAACTGTATCAACAACTGTACCTGATCAATACTTACCGTGTTCAGCCATTCTATCCTTAATTATGATAACGTTAGGAAATATCAATATTGCAAAGGATGTTTGCTCCTAATGCTCACTCTTACTTCTTTTTTTAAAGTATACTTGTTAGTTCATATAACTTCCCACCCTCCCTCAGTTAATACGCCACAATCACGTGATTTCTCAGCCACCTGACTCTACTAAAAATGCAAGCATTTCCTAACCACATCCTCTGCATCTGTCATACTGAAACATTCTGCCTTAAACTTCTACACATTAGCAATTCTACATATCCATTTTAAGATGCACATCTACAAAGTATTTAAAATTCAAAAAAGATAAAAAAAGGTTCTAAAACATTTGCAAGCTAACATTCTTTAAAACATTATGCAAGCACTTTCTTAAAAAACATTTGCCAATGCACATTCTTTCTAATAAAACACATGCGTATGCTAGAGGTCAAAACTTCTCTTGAAAACACCAAACTTGGTATATGTATGCACGGAAAAATGCAAAACCTTTATATATGTATGCAAGCATCTACAACTTTTTAATGCACAACTTTGATATACGTATGCACAAAGTCAAACACATTTGCCAAATGCACACTTTTCATTATTAAGCATTATTCTTTTTTTTTTTTCCTCAAAATTGTTTCTCCAAAGTCCATCAAAACGACAGACAAACCAAACATACAGACATGGATCACGTGTTTGGTTGCAGTTCCACCAGAGTTCCACTGGGAGTGATCGCGGTCAAGTGCAAAATGAATGGGAGTCTAAGGAGATAAACGTCTAAATGTGTCTCTTTCACCTGATTGTCGTTGAGAAATATCAGATTTGATTGTAGTTTTTGCATGTTCAACATGGATTACAAGTCGAAAGTTGATGAACGAGTACTTATGTCCAGAGGTGTTGTTAGACATAACACTACTGGGGCACAGGCCCCTAATTCATATCCTTTTTTTTCTTTCAAGCTTGCTACGCACAATGCACTACTAGGCTATAGAAACTCCCCTTGCTTACATGTGTATTTGTTTTGCCTCCCCTTTCGAATAAAAAATTCTAATAACGAGAAAAAAAAATTTATCCTGAGAAAAGTGGATTTTGAGGGGTATAGCTCCATAGACCTCCATTCATTCTGCACTCGACCGTTAGCGCCCTCATGTGGAACTACAGTGGAACTGCAACCAGTTCCGAACCCGGAAGTTTCCCGACAGTGGCAGTTCTCCCCATACAGAACTCCAAAAAGTGTTACGAAAAGGGACTTCTAAGGCGTAGTAAAAATAGGCATTGGTCAGGGGCGGGCAACCAGTGCAAAACACAAAGCTACATAAATAATGTCAATAACCAAATACCTGGATATAGTAGCCACATGACCAGGATAAGGATTAGACGAGCAGTATAGAACCACACACAAGACCTGACATGTATGACAGCAACAACAAGTGTGGGTTATTAGTAACCGTGGAAACTCGAGAACTGTGTGTTGTGTGGTCATGACATACACACTTGCTCACATTGACATTTGAACCTGTTACTTTTCATGTTATTAAATTATCTGTTCAACAACCAGAGAAATCATGAACCACGACAAATAACCCTGAAGATTAAAACAACATTTGCATTCACGGTGTGTGGGACTAAATATTGAGATTTCGAATATTCTATTCACCTACTCCACTATGCAAACAACCACCTAATAGTTTGAACAGCTATTCCCAAGCACCGATGACACAGCTCAACAACACCCTCTTCTGGTTGCTGGAGAATATTGAACACAAAAAATGTCAAAAACTATCGTTTTCAATCCACATACCGTCCTTATCTTTCTCCCTCTCATTCCAGGCAACAAATTCTGAAGTACATCTGGACAGGACAGCTACAATGGCAGAGATATGGATTAGTCTGTGTCCTGCTTACAGTGTCAATCATCGTCACAGGCATAATTACTGGCTGGAAGAATGAGGGCGACATCTTCGACATGGAACCCTACGTTCAGATGACCGTGGGTGACCAGAAACGTGCCGAACAACCCCCCGGCTCGACCAATTATTGCACAGAGACGGATCCATCTAGGCCTCTCAGTCCGGTGCCATGGGAGGACCCCGGCCCGTACCACGTCGCCTACCCACGCAACTACCGCTTCATCATGGACGAGCCAGGCGTGTGTGAGACCAAGTCCCCTTTTCTGGTACTCATGGTTCCGGTGGCGCCCCACAACCTGGCTGCCCGGGACGCCATCCGGAGGACGTGGGGGAACGAGACCCTGGTCCGGGGCCAGCTGGTGCTGACCCTCTTCCTGCTCGGCCTCCCTGGGGGCTCGGACGCTGAGCAGCAGCTGGAGAACGTCAGGCAGGAGAGCCGGACGCACCGCGACCTGATCCAGAGCGACTTCACGGACAGCTACCTCAACCTGACCATCAAGACCATGGTCATGCTGGAGTGGCTGAGCTCCCGCTGCCCCGGCGCCTCCTACGCCATGAAGATCGACTCGGACATGTTCCTGAACGTCCACAATCTGGTGACGATGCTACTCGACGCGCCCCGGGAGAACTACATGACGGGCTTGGTGTGGTGGCACAGCCCGGTGCTGAGAAACCCCAACGAAAAGTTCTTCCTGCCCAAGGAGGTCATCGCCGAGCCAGAGTACCCGCCGTACCCCCTGGGGCTGGGATACGTCATGTCCATCGACATCCCCAAGAAGATCTTGGGGGTCTCCTGTCGGATCAAGCCCATCTACATCGAGGACGCCTACCTGGGGATGTGCCTGAAGCTCCTGGGCATCTCTCCGACCGACCCGCCCAGCGTCGAGATGTTCCAGGTCAATCCCCGGTTCGCGCTACGGCGCTGCGCTCTGTCGCGGGTGGTTGCCGTGACAACGAAGGACGTGGCGCAGTTGCTGTGGTACTGGGAGGAGAACAGGAAGCCGGGCGTTCCGTGCCTGAGGTGACTAGGGCAGCACTTCCTGTTCTGACAACGTATTGGAAAAAAACGTTTCTGAAGGATATTATGTGAATTTCTTGTTGACTCTTCATATTTGGCCTACTTTAAAATATGTTGCTGGCACGTGTGTTTGAGCTGTTTGAATGATTGCTTTTAGAGGGTAATGGGGACAGTCTTTTGTATTCATTTTTTTAAATGTTGTTGCATACCTTTTGATAGCCTATGCTTTTGTCTAAGTTATAATACGTGCTCATATGAACTATAGGAAATACAAACACCTGGAAAGGGGAATCTTTTCTGCCAGTGGAAAGACATACTATTGTGTTAAAAGCCTGTTTAATACAATATCAGGCTGTTGAATAAAGTGTGGGAGACATTTAGTTTAATATTTTGTTTTATTGCATATAATAAAAATTAAGGCACACAGGCATCCCTTGACACACATTTATCTTCTCGCACGCTCCTTCGTTCAGTACCAGCAGTGTGATCAGCTGTTCAGTACCAGCAGTGTGATCGGCTGTTCAGTACCAGCAGTGTGATCGGCTGTTCAGTACCAGCAGTGTGATCGGCTGTTCAGTACCAGCAGTGTGATCAACTGTTGTATCTGGTCTGGATGAAGATGAGCTTCTGAAGGACACTGAAGTTGAGGCATCTGCTGCCTCTCATCTCCTGTCCACAGGGTATAAATCACACATGGAAAACACCACAAACACTGCTTCTCATTCACCTGATACCTGCTTCCCACACTACGATCTTTTACAGAACCATATTTTATAAAAGTGATTAAGTGTGATTAAAGTTAGACAGCAATGTTAAAGTACAGTATAGTTTCTGACATTGTAGAAAAGTTCCCCAATAGAGTAACAGTATGTTTATTATATTTTAAACCAAAATACAGTTTACATCAAACATTTGATGTGCCACCTCATAAGGCTGGGCGTTAGTGACGTCACTACGTCACTAACGTCACGAAAACACGCGTGACTACCTTTGGCAGAACATTCGTTTCGCATCTGTTAACTTAGGGGATAGCTAGGCTAACTATAGCTTTACTGCAAGGCAGCTGCAGAAACGCCACAAGCAAGGAGGCCAGGGTGATAACTATTTACTCATTTTACTTTGTGATATGACACACAATTGTGATGTGTAATGTACAGTATAAGCTGATATTATTAAGGAAGTACTACTTTCGGAAACAGTAGTCTACTATTTCACTGAAGTATTAGCATCATGACATTAGCCTGTGTTGCCCGGGCAACACATACTACAGTGGTCTATGATGTAGCGTTATCTGTTTTCTATCGTTAAAATAAACATTCCTCACATATACATTTTCGTTGTAGGATTTATTCTGACATTAGTAAACGATTTGTTGGTGAAATTACCATTACCTGTGGTTTCAAACCAGTGTAGCTCACTGCAACGCTGTAGCTTACGCGAGACACACGACAAAAACATCTAACTTACACAGCTGTTTAGGAAGTCAAACGGCGACAGAACATGTTCGGCACTCCCCTTACTTAAATCAAAAGTCTATCTAACTACTAACCTGAACTTCATTGCCACAGCCTAAACGTTGTCAATCTGTTCATGAAAATAATTAATTTCAGCTTAAACCGTACAACGGAACGTTAAATCCAATTCAACCAACGCAATCGCTACTGTACCAAGACGAACACAGCATTAGTCTAGTACTGTACCGTAGTAGTACAATTTACCGGGGCAGCTTCTCCACACAGGGCTATATCGCATTTTGCGTTGTTACTGACAATGATCGCTACCAGTGAGCTTTTTATAAATGAGCGATTTTCCACTAAATAAATGTCAAGCTTATTTACGTTTTGGGGGCATATTTTCAGTTAGCAGATGGTACTGTTTGAATCGCGATTCCATCTTCTACTGCCGGGTAACGTCGTAGAATAATCTTCAAAGGGGGTTCTTTATTAATGAATGAATGCAATGAGTAGGCTAAATGCCTGAAAATATCATGAGAAGGGAAAAACTTAAAATTACGTTTAAATCATAGAGATTAGGTCAATTTTTACACCGGTCTGCCAAATTTATTAGTTTTGATCCAACGATGAGGCTGCCTCTTGCAGGGGAAATGAGAAGACATCTATTTCATTCTACACTTCACTCGTATTTTCAGTTGTAAATGAGCAGCAAAAAAAAAAATGCTTTTAAATCTATGTAATCTTTATAAATAATAAGTATGCATTTTTATATAACATATACAGAAATATCAGTTGTAAAAATGTCATTCAAAAACGGACCCCTGTGCAACCGACGCAAGCAAGCACACCCTACAATTTCCCCAGAAATTGTACCCTCTCTAGTTGAAGATTCTTCTATCAAACAGACAATATGAACAACAAACATCTCAGGGTTCACACAGAAAAACAATAAACACAAATGCATTAAGCAGACCCCATGGTTTAGAGAGTTGGTTGTACAGTAATTTGTTGTTAATGTGTTGACTATTCTTTTATTTTTTTACTCAAGGTTTCATATCCACTTGTTTGCCTACTTCTCCATAAACCTTTTATTTTGTTAAATGCCAACCAGCCACCAGCTCCAGCAGCAACTGCAAGTCCCCCACCCACCATTAAAGACGCAATCATCCCAACTTCAGTCACGATTAACGCTGCAGTCCCAACTATGGCAAGAGTCCCACCCACACCTGTACCACCTGCTAACAGTTTTGTTTTCAATGCCTCCCAGGCTCTCCTCAGCCTCCTCTTTTCTCAGTTTGTCCTCCTTCTGCTTCCTCCTCTCCTCCTTCTGCCTCATCTTCTCCTCCTCCTCTCTGATCCTCTTCTGAGCAGCTTCATACATCTCACTGGTGTAGTGCTTCCCTCCATTCCCCTTCACCATCCGGTCTATCTTCTTTAACAGCTCAGTCACCTGAGTGTGGTCCTGATTATCATTGTTGAAGCAGTGATATCCTTTACATGAAGCTATGTGCTGATTTAGCGGTCTGCATGCTTTTATGATTTCATCTACATCTGTCCCTTTAAGGGCATCACCATGAGACAGGAGGAAGATGGTATATGGTGTAGCATCTTCTCCAAAGTTCTCCTGGATCCACTTGATAGTTTTCATCTCCTCCTCTGTGTACCTTCCCCCCAGTTTAACCACCACTAGAAACACATGAGGCCCTGGAACTGACATGTTAATACACCTGACTATCTCCTCTTTCATATCCTCTAGTGAGAATGAGGTGTCGAAAACACCTGGGGTGTCTACCACTACAACCTTCCTTCCATCTACATCTCCCTCTTCTTTCTGACACTTCATAGTAACAGATATTAAGGAGGGAGACACTTTAAAGGCCTCACTCCCCAGGATGGTGTTTCCTGTGGCACTCTTCCCTGCTCCAGTCTTGCCCACCAGAACAATCCTCAGATCAGAAGGCTGTCCTGAAAAGAACAGTAGACAAACATGTTTGCTTATGTGGGGAAAATTAATAATTAATATAATAACATATAATATAGCCTAATAATACATGTGTGAAACCCAGCTCTGGTTTGGTGTTCCTTTTGTCTTGTCTTATTCTCTGTCAACTTTTATTTTGAAATCCTCATGATCCTTCTCATTCAGATACTTCACTTCCTATATCTACTGAAGTACCTGTTACTTTACCCCAACTTTGTACCCTGGACCCTGCCTTTACCTTTTCACTCTGATTGGTTTCCCTGGATATTATTGGACTGACATTTAGTGTACTGAACCTTCTGTCTTAATGCATTGAGTGAACTCATTTGGCATTTCCAGCTTTCCAAAACTGTGATAAAGTTACTTCAGACAGAGTCTAAAACAGGAATATTGATGAGAATTACATTATGATTGTTACCCATATAGTAGATCATGTGGGAATAGAAGAGCCCATGTCTGAGAGTATTACAGAGGGGTTAGTGTCAGGGAACAGTCTAGTAACAATAGCATGATCCCTATCTAACTAAATATCTAACTGTAATATTGCATAATTTCGCAGATACATGTAACATCGAGTCAATAAACGTTATGGAACAAGTTAATAGTGCTGCAGTAATAAACCAACATCACTTACCAGAATTTTTGTTTCTTGGTAGAGACGTACCTGTTAACATTAAAATTAGAAAAAGATCTATGACAAATCAGTCATATGAGCAGTCTGTTCATTCTTGAGATTATTGTTTTACAATCTAACACCTACTGTAGTTGATATAAAAACACTACTATATTGTTTTTGCTAAATATTTCCATATTGATAACTCAAAAGTACAGGCAACTGTATCAACAACTGTACCTGATCAATACTTACCGTGTTCAGCCATTCTATCCTTAATTATGATAACGTTAGGAAATATCAATATTGCAAAGGATGTTTGCTCCTAATGCTCACTCTTACTTCTTTTTTTAAAGTATACTTGTTAGTTCATATAACTTCCCACCCTCCCTCAGTTAATACGCCACAATCACGTGATTTCTCAGCCACCTGACTCTACTAAAAATGCAAGCATTTCCTAACCACATCCTCTGCATCTGTCATACTGAAACATTCTGCCTTAAACTTCTACACATTAGCAATTCTACATATCCATTTTAAGATGCACATCTACAAAGTATTTAAAATTCAAAAAAGATAAAAAAAGGTTCTAAAACATTTGCAAGCTAACATTCTTTAAAACATTATGCAAGCACTTTCTTAAAAAACATTTGCCAATGCACATTCTTTCTAATAAAACACATGCGTATGCTAGAGGTCAAAACTTCTCTTGAAAACACCAAACTTGGTATATGTATGCACGGAAAAATGCAAAACCTTTATATATGTATGCAAGCATCTACAACTTTTTAATGCACAACTTTGATATACGTATGCACAAAGTCAAACACATTTGCCAAATGCACACTTTTCATTATTAAGCATTATTCTTTTTTTTTTTTCCTCAAAATTGTTTCTCCAAAGTCCATCAAAACGACAGACAAACCAAACATACAGACATGGATCACGTGTTTGGTTGCAGTTCCACCAGAGTTCCACTGGGAGTGATCGCGGTCAAGTGCAAAATGAATGGGAGTCTAAGGAGATAAACGTCTAAATGTGTCTCTTTCACCTGATTGTCGTTGAGAAATATCAGATTTGATTGTAGTTTTTGCATGTTCAACATGGATTACAAGTCGAAAGTTGATGAACGAGTACTTATGTCCAGAGGTGTTGTTAGACATAACACTACTGGGGCACAGGCCCCTAATTCATATCCTTTTTTTTCTTTCAAGCTTGCTACGCACAATGCACTACTAGGCTATAGAAACTCCCCTTGCTTACATGTGTATTTGTTTTGCCTCCCCTTTCGAATAAAAAATTCTAATAACGAGAAAAAAAATTTTATCCTGAGAAAAGTGGATTTTGAGGGGTATAGCTCCATAGACCTCCATTCATTCTGCACTCGACCGTTAGCGCCCTCATGTGGAACTACAGTGGAACTGCAACCAGTTCCGAACCCGGAAGTTTCCCGACAGTGGCAGTTCTCCCCATACAGAACTCCAAAAAGTGTTACGAAAAGGGACTTCTAAGGCGTAGTAAAAATAGGCATTGGTCAGGGGCGGGCAACCAGTGCAAAACACAAAGCTACATAAATAATGTCAATAACCAAATACCTGGATATAGTAGCCACATGACCAGGATAAGGATTAGACGAGCAGTATAGAACCACACACAAGACCTGACATGTATGACAGCAACAACAAGTGTGGGTTATTAGTAACCGTGGAAACTCGAGAACTGTGTGTTGTGTGGTCATGACATACACACTTGCTCACATTGACATTTGAACCTGTTACTTTTCATGTTATTAAATTATCTGTTCAACAACCAGAGAAATCATGAACCACGACAAATAACCCTGAAGATTAAAACAACATTTGCATTCACGGTGTGTGGGACTAAATATTGAGATTTCGAATATTCTATTCACCTACTCCACTATGCAAACAACCACCTAATAGTTTGAACAGCTATTCCCAAGCACCGATGACACAGCTCAACAACACCCTCTTCTGGTTGCTGGAGAATATTGAACACAAAAAATGTCAAAAACTATCGTTTTCAATCCACATACCGTCCTTATCTTTCTCCCTCTCATTCCAGGCAACAAATTCTGAAGTACATCTGGACAGGACAGCTACAATGGCAGAGATATGGATTAGTCTGTGTCCTGCTTACAGTGTCAATCATCGTCACAGGCATAATTACTGGCTGGAAGAATGAGGGCGACATCTTCGACATGGAACCCTACGTTCAGATGACCGTGGGTGACCAGAAACGTGCCGAACAACCCCCCGGCTCGACCAATTATTGCACAGAGACGGATCCATCTAGGCCTCTCAGTCCGGTGCCATGGGAGGACCCCGGCCCGTACCACGTCGCCTACCCACGCAACTACCGCTTCATCATGGACGAGCCAGGCGTGTGTGAGACCAAGTCCCCTTTTCTGGTACTCATGGTTCCGGTGGCGCCCCACAACCTGGCTGCCCGGGACGCCATCCGGAGGACGTGGGGGAACGAGACCCTGGTCCGGGGCCAGCTGGTGCTGACCCTCTTCCTGCTCGGCCTCCCTGGGGGCTCGGACGCTGAGCAGCAGCTGGAGAACGTCAGGCAGGAGAGCCGGACGCACCGCGACCTGATCCAGAGCGACTTCACGGACAGCTACCTCAACCTGACCATCAAGACCATGGTCATGCTGGAGTGGCTGAGCTCCCGCTGCCCCGGCGCCTCCTACGCCATGAAGATCGACTCGGACATGTTCCTGAACGTCCACAATCTGGTGACGATGCTACTCGACGCGCCCCGGGAGAACTACATGACGGGCTTGGTGTGGTGGCACAGCCCGGTGCTGAGAAACCCCAACGAAAAGTTCTTCCTGCCCAAGGAGGTCATCGCCGAGCCAGAGTACCCGCCGTACCCCCTGGGGCTGGGATACGTCATGTCCATCGACATCCCCAAGAAGATCTTGGGGGTCTCCTGTCGGATCAAGCCCATCTACATCGAGGACGCCTACCTGGGGATGTGCCTGAAGCTCCTGGGCATCTCTCCGACCGACCCGCCCAGCGTCGAGATGTTCCAGGTCAATCCCCGGTTCGCGCTACGGCGCTGCGCTCTGTCGCGGGTGGTTGCCGTGACAACGAAGGACGTGGCGCAGTTGCTGTGGTACTGGGAGGAGAACAGGAAGCCGGGCGTTCCGTGCCTGAGGTGACTAGGGCAGCACTTCCTGTTCTGACAACGTATTGAAAAACAACTTTTCTGAAGGATATTATGTGAATTTCTTGTTGACTCTTCATATTTGGCCTACTTTAAAATATGTTGCTGGCACGTGTGTTTGAGCTGTTTGAATGATTGCTTTTAGAGGGTAATGGGGACAGTCTTTTGTATTCATAAAAATAAATAAAAAAATTGTTGCATACCTTTTGATAGCCTATGCTTTTGTCTAAGTTATAATACGTGCTCATATGAACTATAGGAAATACAAACACCTGGAAAGGGGAATCTTTTCTGCCAGTGGAAAGACATACTATTGTGTTAAAAGCCTGTTTAATACAATATCAGGCTGTTGAATAAAGTGTGGGAGACATTTAGTTTAATATTTTGTTTTATTGCTCATATAATAAAAATTAAGGCACACAGGCATCCCTTGACACACATTTATCTTCTTGCACGCTCCCTCGTTCAGTACCAGCAGTGTGATCAGCTGTTCAGTACCAGCAGTGTGA
The DNA here is from genome assembly GCF_963692335.1 of Osmerus eperlanus. Lineage (NCBI taxonomy): Eukaryota > Metazoa > Chordata > Actinopteri > Osmeriformes > Osmeridae > Osmerus > Osmerus eperlanus. Next base: position 11,849,867 of record NC_085039.1, read on the forward strand.
TCAGCTGTTCAGTACCAGCAGTGTAATCAGCTGTTCAGTACCAGCAGTGTGATCAGCTGTTCAGTACCAGCAGTGTAATCAGCTGTTCAGTACCAGCAGTGTAATCAGCTGTTCAGTACCAGCAGTGTGATCAGCTGTTCAGTACCAGCAGTGTGATCAGCTGTTCAGTACCAGCAGTGTAATCAGCTGTTCAGTACCAGCAGTGTAATCAGCTGTTCAGTACCAGCAGTGTGATCAGCTGTTCAGTACCAGCAGTGTAATCAGCTGTTCAGTACCAGCAGTGTGATCAGCTGTTGTATCTGGTCTGGATGAAGATGAGCTTCTGAAGGACACTGAAGTCGAGGCATCTGCTTCCTCTCATCTCCTGTCCACAGGGTGTAAATCACACGTGGAAAACACCACCAACACTGGTTCCCACACTACAATTTTTAATAGAACCATATTTAATAAATCATAATTTTTTACAGTAAAGTACAGTACAGAAAGATAATAGTACATATTCATTTTCTCCCTTCCTCATATTCTATGTATGTTGCTCGAAGATGTAGATTTATTTATTCATCATTCAACAATTACATAAACCCTTTATAAGGAAAATTGACAGAAATACAGCAAAGAAATGAATAGCTGTGAATATAAGCAATATATGTCAATACAAAAGTTGACCTCTACCATATAGCTGAACCGTTGTAAACCATTACATACCATTTCAATGAATTATCCTTACAGAGTTATCATAAAAAATCCATTGACCAATGTAATCTCAACAAAATACCTAGTAAAACATCTGAGAAACAGTACATTAATAATCAGAAAAATCAACATAATCAATTCCACAGCAGAGTATATTTAGAATGTCATGTTTTAAAGTTCAAGCAGTATGACCAAACAATAATGGCAAAAGTTAGCCTATAATATGCCTAGTAGTTGGTGTTCAGCCTATAACTGAACACCAACTACTCGGACTGATCTTGTTAATCATGGTACTCTGCTGGATTTGGAGCGGTTTCAGTTTGCCTTCGTCTATTGTTCCTTTTCTCTTTTTCTTCTTTTATTTTCCGATGTAACAACACGCCACCAGCTACCCAACTACAGCTCCCAGAATTACAGGCCCTGCTACCACAGATCCAGCAACACCAAGAGCAATAGCCCCAGATACCAACCCAGCTGTACCTGCACCTGTTCCAGCTGATAGTAATAGATTCACCTTTTCACTTTTTTTCGTCTCCTCCTGCTTCCTCCTCTCTTCCTCCTCTCTCATCCTCTCCTTCTCTCTCATCCTCTCCTCCTCTTGCCTCCTCTCCTCTTCCTCCTCTCTCTTCCTCTCCTCCTCCTCTCTGATCCTCCTCTGAGCAGCTTCATACATCTCATTGGTGTAGGGCTCTCCTCCATTAATCTCTAACATCTGGTCTATCTTTTCAAACAACTCAACCACCTGAGTGTGGTCCAGTTTATCATTGTTGAAGCAGTGATATCTGCCTCCACATGAATCTATAGGCTTTCGCAGCCCTTTGCACTCTCTTAGGGTTTCAGCTACATCTTCCCCTTTAAGCTGGTCACCATGAGAGAAGAGAAAGATGGTATATGTGGTAGCTTCTTCTCCAAAGTTCTCCTGGATCCACTTCACAGTATTTCTTTCCTCCTCTGTGTACCTCCCCCCCAGTTTAACCACCAGTAAAAACACATGAGGACCTGGAAATGACATGTAAATACACCTGCCTATCTCCTCTTTCATCCTTTCTGGTGAGAACGAGGTGTCGAAAACACCTGGGGTGTCTACCACTTCTACATTTCTCCCATTCACCACTCCTGTTTCCTTCTTACACTTTATAGTAACAGACTTTAAGGAGGGAGACACTTCAAAGGGCTCTCTCCCCAGGATGGTGTTTCCTGTGGCACTCTTCCCTGCTCCAGTCTTGCCCACCAGAACAATCCTCAGATCAGAAGACTGGTCTGGAGCTGCTTAGACACACAAATATATATATATATGTCATTGATGAGTCACAGACATCATAGCCCAGAATTATACAGCAGTAGAAGGGGTTTTGTTGTCAGTGAAATTATTTACAATCAATCTGATAGAATACTCACTCTTCTCTTTTTCTTGTCTCACTCTGTTTTTCTGATAACTGAAACAATCAATTATGAAACAACAGGAAAAATAAATGTTATTTCTTAATCACAAACAATATTCACTTCATAACAGTGTCAGCTTTCTCTTGTATGTAAAGCTTTAAGAGTTGTAATGATCTTCTTCCTGTACAACAGGTTTTTATCTTTCTTTGAGGCGACTGCTGATATCTCTGGTAAGTCCCAGCCCCCTCAGGAAATATTAAAAATGTAAAACGTTTCGCAATAATATCTTGCTACAATGAATAGAATCTCTCTGGAGAACTGGTTTAGAGAAGAGCAGAAATAGTTTTACCAAAGTAGTTTTATGTGAAACTCCCGAGCTAAATTCAACCAGAGACTTGGATACTAATTTGTGGGTTTTTCAATAGGATCTCTGTCCTAAATGTTTAATCATTGGTACAACAACACAAACCTTCTAGGATCCACTCCTGCTGGCAAGGTCCCCACAATCCCATCCAGATTAAGAGTATGAACTACTGGACACCCAGACTCTTGTCAAAGCCCAGCTACAGACACACACACATCAACATACACACATGTATGGCACACAAACAAAGAACAACAAATGCTCAAACACACACACACACGCACACACACACACACACACACACACACACACACACACACACACACACACACACACACACACACACACACAGAGAGAGACTTAGTCTAAATCCCAGGAATGTCATTCCATCACATCATGTCTGTGCCTTACATCTTCACCAGGGCTCAGGGGTTGGTTTGGGAAGGAGACACAGATATGAAGGTACCAGACCAGCTAGTGTTCAGTACGTACACTAGTCATGGACTTTTCTCTAGGAGCTAATTTTCATGAGAGTCATACTGAGTCGTAATGTTGCCATCACAGAAACAAGCTCCTCAAAAGTAATGGTATACATTTTTATTAATCAAATCAATCAACAAATATGTAATCCATATCAGAGGAAAAAAAACATTTGATTTCAGTGAGTCTACTAATAACATTTATTGGAGAGTTTGTGTGCCATTTAGCTACAGTATAACAATTCAGTTTACCATATCACAGTTTCTTGTGGCACTCTTCCCTTCTCCAGTCAAGGGAGAGAGATACGCAACAGTCTTTTTAATACATTTGTTACTACATAAAAAGGTACTTTTTATAAAAGTGTACTCTATATATTGTGGCATCACGAGAGGACGTGTGGTAGAGGGGCGATATGTGGCTCTCCAGGAGTGGCTACCATGCCACAAGATGGCTGACGGGAAAACTACGTCTCCCAGAATGCACCACGCAGACAGGTTCAAATGCCTCAGTCCTCTGATTGAAGCGGGAGCTCAGGTGTGGGAGAGAGAGAGGACAAAAGAGCGGACAGACACACACCAAGCAGGGGGGTGAGCGTACCTGGCACAAACTGAGTTCGATGCCAGAGGAACTTTGATTTGAGTATAGGCCTACCGTTGGTAGGATCCAATTGAGGAGCAACTTTATGAAGCCTTTGTTTTGCTTGAAAATTATTTGTTTTGCTTCCTGAAATATATATTTTTTGTTGGTGAACAAACCGGTTTCTTTGTTTGAACGTACTTTTGCCTCCTCTGTCCGGTTGTGACGCACTCTCATGATACCAAAATGTATATATGTTTAACCCTTGTGCTGCCTTCGGGTCACATGACCCAAAGGTTCATAACGAACCATTGTTGTGTTTACCCAATTTTACCCAATACAAAAACAAATAAAAAGCATTTTCTTTTAACCTTCGCAATGTGGGAGGTCTGAGACAGCCCAACGGTTAAAAGAAAATGCTTCACTTTGTTTTTGTATGCGGTAAAGTTGTCGCAATACGACGGTGGGTCACAATGACTGATGGGTCAGAATGACTCGAAGATAACACAAGGGATATATATATATACTATGGATAGACAGAAGATGGTCAGTATGTGGCACATTTGAAACATATCAGCATATCAACGTACTATGAACAACAACAATTTTAGAATGAATTAAAATCACAAAAAAAGTCAAAAACTGTCATAAGTAGGCTTCATCCCATGAGTATTGGTTGAACAGTTGGCTGTGCAGCAATCGGATAATATTTGTTGACTATTCTAATGAAATTAAAGGAGTGGTTTCAGACTCACTTCTCCTTGTGACAGTTTGCCTGCGTTTTATTTTGTCATGTATCATTATTCCACCAACTGCTAACAGAGCTACAGCTCCTCCAACCAAAATTATTGGACCTACAATCACAGCTTCAGCAGCAACAAGTACTGAAGTCCCAGCTATGAGAGCAACTCCACCTGCACTTCCAGCAGTTGCTAGCACACCTTTTTTTATTTTCTGAAGCATTGCCCTACGTGTTGCCTTTTCATTCAGTCTCTGCTGGGCCAATATCTCCTCCTCTCTCCTCCTCCTCTCCTCCTCCTCTCTCCTCTTCCTCTCCTCCTCCTCTGTCCTCTTCCTCTCCTCCTCCTCTTTCCTCTTCCTCTCCTCCTCCTCCTTTCTCCTCTCCATCTTCTGCATCATAGTCACCACCCGCACTCTCTTCTTGACCTCCTCCTCCACCAGTCTCTGCCTCTCCTCCTCCTGCCTCCTCCTCTCTTCTTCCTTTCTCTGCCTCTCCTCTTCCTCCCTCCTTTCCTCCTCCTCTCTGATCCTCCTCTGAGCAGCTTCATACATCTCACTGGTGTAGTGCTCTCCTCCATTCATCGCTACCATCCTGTCTATCTTCTCTAACAGCTTAGTCACCTGAGTGTGGTCCTTTTCATCATTGTTGAAGCAGTGATATCTGCCCCCACATGATTTTATTTCATTATCTAACTCTTCGCATTCGTTTAGAATATCGGTTACAGCTTTCCCTTTAAGCTGATCAACATGAGAGAAGAGAAAGATGGTGTATTTTGTAGCATCTTCCCCAAAGTGCTCCTGGATCCACTTGACAGTGTTCCTCTCCTCCTCTGTGTACCTCACCCCCAGTCTAACCACCACTAGAAACACATGAGGACCTGGAACTGACTTTTCAATACACTTGACTATCTCCTGTTCCATTTCTTCTTGTGTCAATGATGTATCGTAAAAACCTGGGGTGTCAAGTACTACTACATGTCTTCCACCCACATCCTCCTCCTCCCTCTCACACTCTAAAGTAACAGATATTGAGGATGCAGACACCACAAAGGGCTCTCTCCCCAGGATGGTGTTTCCTGTGGCACTCTTCCCTGCTCCAGTCTTGCCCACCAGAACAATCCTCAGATCAGAAGACTGTCCTGAAAGGAACAGTAGAAAAAAGTGTTTGCTTATGTGGGGAAAAATAATAATAATATATCATATATTACAGTTTTTTTCAACTGCCTACACACAAAATCCTTACTTGTCACATAATTTCTGAAACCTGACACAAACACCATAAACCACATCCTAAATCTGCAAAAGCATACGCACATTTTTGGCCTTTGACTCAGTTTTCAATTTCATAAAACACTTTTTGCAAAACACAACACACAATTCTCCACGTAACACACAAAATTCAAACAGGAAGCATCTTGATTTCCTTTCCAAACACAACCAATCAAAATGCCACACTAATTCATCAGTGCCTCACACTAACTCCTCACATGTGCAAACACTCATTGCTTTACTCAACACCAACCAATCATGGCTTTAGAATAGGCCTATAAGTAGCCTAATTCTAGTCGATTTACAGTGGTGGGTATAATTTGAAACTTTACTGTAGAAATTATAACAGGTATGTAACAATCTACTGTAATGTACACATGTTCTAATGTACACATAATAGCTGTTTCAGCACACATGGTACACATGGTATACTATACACATAGATATATTTTAGCACCCATGCATCCATTGACTGCAGTGCACTGCATGATTTGTCCCAGTCTGGTGGATTACTGTATCATACTGTGCAACAGTACAGTGACTGTAAGAAGACATTCTGACAATATTGTAGAAAATAGTATATATTACTGTATGCTACAGTTCATGGCACACACACACTATTCCGGAATCACCTTTTTCAAAATTAGGTTTGGTTTCTGTCCTACTACACTCTTTCTTTCGTACTGTGTAATACTGTATTCACAACCACAAATGCTTACAGAAAAAAGTTTTGGTTTCAATAATGTTTTCGTGTTTACCATGACTTTTTCATCACCTCTGCCATTACAGAAATGTACATAGGAGCTCATGAAAGAAGAGTTTTAGGTTTTTAATAACTGTGTGTATATGATATAAAAATGTAATGGGGAGTCAGTTGGCTGAGCGGTGAGGGAGTCGGGCTAGTAATCCGAAGGTTGCCAGTTCGATTCCCAGGTCATGCCAACTGACGTTGTGTCCTTGGGCAAGGCACTTCACCCTACTTGCCTCGGGGGAATGTCCCTGTACTTACTGTAAGTCGCTCTGGATAAGAGCGTCTGCTAAATGACTAAATGTAAATGTAATATTATGGCAAAGGTGTTTGCAATGTAAGAAAAACTTTGTTTTTTAAACGTGTTTGTGATATTTTTTAATGCAGCGCTTCATTTTGCAAGAGATGCGAGGCATTTTGCATTTTGTGTGTGCAATTCTTGGATTTGTGTGTAAAGTTTTGAAAAAAAAGAGGAAAAGTAAAAAGAAACTTGTGTAAGCAGTTGAAAAAAAACAGTAATACATGTGACACCCAGCTCTGGTTTGGTGTTCCTTTTGTCTTGTATTATTCTCTGTCAATCTTTATTTTGAAATCTTCATTAGCCTTCTCATTCAGGTACTTCCTATATCTACTGGAGTACCTGTTACTTTACCCCAGCTTTGTACCCTGGACCCTGCCTTTACCTTTTCACTCATCTGTTATCTGTTCACTCTTATCTTATCTGTATCTCCTTCTGTCGTAATGCATTAATGCGTAATGCATTTTACAGACTCTCTTATCCAGAGCGACTTACAGTAAGTACAGGGACATTCTCCCCCGAGGACACAACATCAGTTTGCACAGCAAGGAATCAAACCGGCAACCTTCTGATTATAGCCCGATTCTCTAACCGCTCAGCCATCTGACTCCCTGCATTGAGTGAACTAATTTGGCATTTTACAGCTTTCCAAAACTGTGATAAAGTTACTTCAGACAGAGTAAAAAACATGAATCTTGATGAGAATTAAATTATGATTGTTACCCATATAGTAGATCATGTGGGAATAGAAGAGCCCATGTCTGAGAGTATTACAGAGGGGTTAGTGTCAGGGAACAGTCTAGTAACAATAGCATGATCCCTATCTAACTAAATATCTAACTGTAATATTGCATAATTTCGCAGATACATGTAACATCGAGTCAATAAACGTTATGGAACAAGTTAATAGTGCTGCAGTAATAAACCAACATCACTTACCAGAATTTTTGTTTCTTGGTAGAGACGTACCTGCTAACATTAAAATTAGAAAAAGATCTATGACAAATCAGTCATATGAGCAGTCTGTTCATTCTTGAGATTACTGTTTTACAATCTAACACCTACTGTAGTTGATATAAAAACATTACTATATTGGTTTTGCCAAATATTTCATATTGATAACTCAAAAGTACAGGCAACCGTATCAGCAACTGTACCTGATCAATACTTACTGTGTTCAGCCATTCTGTCCTTAATTATTATAATGTTAAGAAATATCAGTATTGCAAAGGATGTTTGCTCACTCTTACTTCTTCTTATATATAACTTCATATATAACTTCCCACCCTCCCTCAGTCAATACGCCACAATCACGTGCTTTCTCTGAAGCAGCCACAGCCCTCAGACACAGCGGACGTCCTGCTGCAACTGTCAAGTTTAGCAGAGATGTAAGCAACTGGACGTTGCCCCCCCCCCCCCCCCCCCATGCTCTGGCAGGAGAACAGATGTCATGCACGTACTTCTTCCTGCTCCCTCCATGTTAATGATTAACAATGATTATCAGTAACCGTCTCTCGAGGAGGGGATTCCCCTCTGAATTGCTCCTCCCAAGGTTTCTTCCATTTTTCTCCTGTTGAGAGTTTTTTGGGGAGTTTTTCCTTGTCTTCCTTGAGGGTTTAGGTTGGTTGAGGGGCAGTTCTATGGGCATATGTGAAGCCCTCTGTGACACTGATTTTATGAATTAAACTCCAAATAGAAAAACCATTATTAATACCTTTTCTAGTTTTTATCAATCCTTTTTTTCTCGAATCGTAAGGTAGTTGACAGGAAGCTTGATGAGAATAAAATGATGATAGTTTATTTCAGGTTGTCTGTCATCTCTATGAATGTCTTCATTCAACAAAGTGTATGACAGTGAAGAAATAGTAAAAATTGATGGAATTTTTTTACGTCATAACAAACACAGATGTTAATCAAATGCTACAAGCATTTAAACAAATAACCCAGTATTGAGTACCCCTCATTAGACTAAGTGATTAGATAGTTTCCATTAGTTAACAACAAAATACATCACAACATGTAACATCAACACCAGCATATAAAACCAAAAACTACTATGAGCCGGTTTTAACTAGATTACAATGTGAAAGGAGCTGTTCCATAACACATTCATAAGTATATATAATTTGATATAAATGCTTTGTTACTACACATGCAATTTCAAGTTGTTGGAGATGCACTACTGAATATTTCCCAAATAGACCTTAGAACAGAATGTGTTTATGACATCAAGCAGCAGCAAGTGCTGCAGTCCCAGCTATGAGAGCAACTCCACCTGTAGTTCCAGCAGTTGATAGCACACCTTTTTTTATTTTCTGACTTTTTTCCCTACGTTTTGCCTTTTCATTCAGTCTCTGCTGGGCCAATATCTCCTCTCTCTTCTTATTCTCCTCCTCCTCCTCTCTCCTCCTCCTCTCTCCTCTTCCTCTCCTCTTCTCTCTTCTTCCTCTCCTCCTCCTGCATCCTAGTCACCTCCTCCATTCTCTTCCTGACCTCCTCCTCCTCCTCTTTCCTCTGCCTCTCCACAGGTGAACATCTGGTATGAATGTCCAGGGTGACCCTCACGTCAGTAGTGCCTCCTCGATGTGTTGCATCGAGGAGGCAGGGAGTGCTTCCCTTAGATCATCCACTCCGCCATAGTTAAGAAGAGTTTTAGGTTTTTAATAACTGTGTGTATATGATATAAAAATGTAATGGGGAGTCAGATGACGTTGTGTCCTTGGGCAAGGCACTTCACCCTACTTGCCTCGGGGGAATGTCCCTGTACTTACTGTAAGTCGCTCTGGATAAGAGCGTCTGCTAAATGACTAAATGTAAATGTAAATGAAACCTGAACTCTAGGATCACCATGAAACTGAACACACAGTAGGGTAGAAGATACAAGGACAGGAGATTAATGGTGAGATGTTCAGGTGTTTTAACAGAGTTGGTTACTCACTGTCTAGAGCTAGATGCATGCTGCCTCTCCTCCTGAGTACAGGGACCACAGCAGAAGCTTCATCCTGTGGTAGTGGTGGGTCTGTATCTGGGGTCTCTCCTCCCACTGCAACACAACACAGGACACAGCTCAAACTACTGACGTGAGGGTCACCCTGGACATTCATACCAGATGTTCACCTCAGAGTCATCTGACTATGATACTGTCACAGAGTTAGACAGGTTCCTGTAGGCACATGAGAATGGACTGGGTCAGACGTTCCAGTGTTTTAACAGAGTTGATGACTCACATTGTGGAGGCAGATACATGCTGCGTCTCCTCCTGATTGGTAGTTTGGGGACTGCTTCTGAGATCTCTACAGATCAGTTTTGTGTTATTACATGGAAAAGAAATTCAATCAAACTGATATTGGAAAGAAATGTAAGTGAAAACATACCGGATATATTTTCATGTTGCCTTGACTCGAGACGTGTATCTCTCATTGTGGTTTGATGCCTCTGACAGACCTTACCAGAAAGCAAAACATAAACAATATTTTACAATTTCAATATGTGGTAATTCAGTGCATAGTCATTCAAATGCACAATTAAAAAAATATATGTTTATGATAAATGAGATGAGAAACCCTCAATAGAAATGAAGCACTTAATTGGAATAGATGCCAACCAGTGGACAGAATTTCAGAATTACATGAATGTATTCAGGTTGCGACAGCTGCAACAAAATCTAACACAAGTTGATATCATGCTAATGTGGAACACTGTATAACTTTCACATTGGCTCTATAATCCTGACAGATTAAAAAGGTATTTGAATGATCCAAACCATCTGAGCAAAATTGCCTTTTTGTTCATATTTAAATTGATTGGTTATTAGTAGTGTGGTGCGAATAACAAGGAGAGTTAGAACATTGAATATTCAACATCAATCCTTAATAATTGAACATATATACATAACAAATATATATAGTTCCAGTATCCACTTTACAAAACACAGAGGATTCAGAAAGATCTGTTTTATATATATGGTAGCGACCAATGAAGTCAGAGGCACGAGACCCTCAGAAACACTATGTGAGTGTCGCAAGACACGTTCATGAAGAATAGCCTTCTTTAAAATTATAGCCCTACATACAACTTTTTCAACATAACAGTTCCTAAGATATAAAACAGATATAAGCGCAGCTAGTTCAGGCAGGGCAATCGGGCAGCACGCGTCAGTCATCGGGGACATTACTCCACCTTCCTTTCCTCCGCCCACTACCACACCCATGTTAGCCGTGCATATCCATTGGGCCACGTCCGATAAGGCGTCTTTAAAAGACGCGCGGATACGCACACACTCACTCCGGTTGTTGTATGATCGGTGCTGCCGCCACCCTCCACCATCCCCTTTCTCCCCCGTGCTGTCTGTCTGTTCGGTCCCTCCGGGGGGTTATATCTCTATTGCTCCCTGCCTCATATGTCAAGTATGGATGTGTTGCATCGAGGAGGCAGGGAGTGCTTCCCTTAGATCATCCACTCCGCCATAGTTAAATCTACATGTCCATGTCATGTAACAATAAATGCTCAAATCTAAGACGTGATTGTCTTGACTGAACTTTCTGAATCCTCTGCAACTGCCACAAGACACTGTTGCATAGCAGCTACCACGAGACACTGTTGCGTATCACTATCAACAGAGTAGTACCTGTCATACGCCAGTGAAGTTGCCGTCACGTAACCACCGGCAACAGTACAGTTTTTGCTCCTACTCCTACTGGTATTTTGTCTACTTGGTTTAATTGATGTATGCGCTAAGCGCCTTTGCACTTTGATTCATTTTCATGCTATACACTGTATACGTTTTTATGTATTTCGTACTATATAGTTCTCATGGCATAACAAGGAACTGGATGTGTCAGGAAAGCAAGCTGTGCCAAACGCTAAACGCCCGTTTCCAAAGAACCGCCTGTGTCCATCATCATGAAAGAGCTACAATATATTTTATGTAATTCCTACTGATTTGTCTTTAGAAAATGTAACGGTGAGTTCCAAAGAAACTGAATATCAGAAGTTAATCACCTCTTAATAAGTTATTAAGAAACAATCAACTAAACACTCACAACATTGGCTGAACAACAATATCAGACAAGTCAACAAAAATAATGACCAGGTCAATACTCACTAACCTTCTGTTTGTCTCTTTTTTTCTGATGAGAAACAATAATTTCGTGTTCCGTAATGCAAGTGATCTCCACTGACTGGAGTCCTATCCTCCCTCAGTAGGACGGATGTAAAACAAACATTTGTTTAATCAAATTCAATTTGCAAACCAACCAGGCAAAAATTCAACAAGGAAGTTTCAAACTGAGGGTTAGCCAATGTGATCTCAAAAACATGTTTAATGATTAGTACAACTTAACCCACCAGGATTCCCCACAATCCCAATCAGATAGCTACTTTATGGGCTGTAAGAACTACTGGAGGATGAGGCTTTTGTAAGGCCCAAGCTACACACACACACACACACACATAGGATACACAAACAGACAACAGCACACACACTTGAACACATGTACACATACGTATTTAGAAAAGGTAAATGATTGGCGTACTGTACCTGTACAGGGACAGGCTGTGCTGAAGGGATTTTGTGAAATCTTCACTCCACAAGGAGGCGCCAAAACATAATACGTCAACCTTAACAAGGTTCGGTGATGCAGATCTGGGTGGTAGTTTGGTCTGGGACTGGAGGGGTGGTGGGAGAAATATCCATATAAGAGAGTGTCACGTTGTCAACCCCACTCTCTCTCTGTCTCTCTCTCATTTCCTGACATGTCACATCGAGAAATTCCCCAATAGAGGAACAGTATGTGTTTATTATATTTTAAACAGAAATCCATCAAACATTTGATGTGCCACCTCATAAGGCTGAATAATTTCAATGATTTCTCAGATACAGATTAATGTTATAAATAACGTACTATAGAAAGACAACAGGGCCAATATGCATGTTTTTTTTAAAATATAATTGAAGATTCTTCTATCAAACAGACAATATAAAAAACTAACATCTCAGGGTACACACAGAAAAACCTTACATTTACAGTTATTAATTTATTCAGACGCTTTTATCCAAAGCGACTTCCAAGAGAGAGCTTTACAAAAAGTGCATAGGTCACTGATCATAACAACAAGATAGCCCCAAAACATTGTGGGTAGCCAAAACATGAAGCATACATTGTGAAAAGCAAATAGGTACCAAAGGGAAGACCCATAAGAGCATGTAGTTAAACAAGTTACAAATTTAACAACATGAACCTCAACAAGTGTTTCCTGTAGAAAAAAGCAAGCAACAATATTTGCAACAACAAGAAAAACAATAAACAAAAATGCATTAAGCAGACCCCATGGTTTAGAGAGTTAATTGTGCGGCCATTTGATTATATGTGTTGACTATTCTTTTGGAATTTAAGGACCGGTTAAATTTGTTTGCTTTCTCACATTTAGCAGACACTCTTATCCAGAGCAACTTACAGTAAGTACAGGGACATTCCCCCAAGGCAAGTAGGGTGAAGGGCCTTGCCCGAGGACACAACGTCATTTCGCACGCCAGGAATCGAACTGACAACTTTCTGATTAATAGCCCGATTCCCTAACCGCTCAGCCATCTGACCCCCGTAGTAGGACCCATGGAGTTCTTCTAAATAAACTTTTAATTTTGATAATTGCCAACCAGACACCAACAGCAACTGCAAGTCCCCCAGCCACCATTAAAGACCCAAATATCCCATCTTGAGTCAAGATTAACGCAGTCCCAACGATGGCAAGAGTCCCCCCCACACTTGTACCACCTGCTAACAGTTTTGTTTTCAATGCCTCCCTGGCTCTCCTATCAGCCTGCTCTTGTCTCAGTCTCTCCTCCTCCTCTCTCCTCCTCTCCTCCTCCTCTCTCCTCCCCTCCTCCTCCTCTCTGATCCTCCTCTGAGCAGCTTCATACATCTCACTGGTGTAGTGCTTCCCTCCATTCCACTCTACCATCTTGTCTATCATCTCTAACAGCTCGGTCACCTGAGTGTGGTGTCCTTCTTTATTGTTGAAGCAGTGATATCTCTTCCCACATGAATCTATGTGCTGTCGTAGCTCTGGGCATGCTTTTAGGGACTCAGCGACACTTTTCCCACTGAGGTCATCAACATGAGACAGGAGGAAGATGGTATATGTTGAAGTGTTTTCTCCAAAGTTCTCCTGGATCCACTTGACAGTGTTCCTCTCCTCCTCTGTGTACCTCACCCCCAGTCTAACCACCACTAGAAACACATGAGGACCTGGAACTGACATGTAAATACACCTGACTATCTCATCTTTCATCTCCTCTGGTGAGAGTGAGGTGTCGAAAACACCTGGGGTGTCTACCACCACAACCTTCCTTCTATCCACATCTCCCTCTTCCTTCTGACACTCTTTAGTAACTGACATAAAGGAGGAGTCCACCACAAAGGCCTTTCTCCCCAGGATGGTGTTTCCTGTGGCACTCTTCCCTGCTCCAGTCTTGCCCACCAGAACAATCCTCAGATCAGAAGGCTGCTCTGGAGCTGCTTAGACACACAGTGAATTCAATATCATATTAAATATCAGTGTACATCAATCATGAGTTACAAGTATCATATGGAGATAATTACTGTAAACAGCTGTAGAAGGGTTTTCTGTTGTCATGGATTATGTTATGTTGTTTCTACCTGATAGGAGAAAAAAAAGATAATCTGAAACCTACCGTCCATATTTTCACGTTGCCTTGACTCAAGAGACATTTTGTAATTCTCACTGTGGCTCGACGCCCCTGACAGATCTTACCAGAAAGAAAAACATGAAAACGGTTGAAGAATTTGAGGATGTGGTCATTCAGTGCATAGTCATTTAATTTCAGTTATTTTACAAATCTTAATATGGTAAATGAGATGAGAAACACTCACTGTAGCAGAATCTGTATCAGATGACACCTTGTGGACAGAATGTCAGAATGACAGCAATGTTTTTAGCTTCAAATAGGTAGAACACAAATCAAACAGGGCCTCTATCTGACATAACAAGATTTCATAAAAAAAGCTGTTCATGCTGATGTGGTGTATTGTATTACTTTCACAGTGGCTCAATACTCCTGACAGATTAATACATTTCATTTCATTTTTACGTTTTTTGTTTTATAAAACAGCGTGTTGTAAAGAAAGATTATTTGAGAAGGTAAGACATTATTGAGAAACAACTAAAGATATGATTGGTTGAACTAAGTAAAGATAAAACTAACATCAGACTAGCAAACCAAAATAACCAACCAGATTAATACGCACTCTTGTTTCCCCTTGTCTCTTTCTCTGATAATTTGTGTATTTTCTGATAATATCTTGTCTTTTTTGCGAGCGATGCTCATTCTGTACCAGTGTCACCTTACTTTCTCTTGGTTAAAGCTGAAAAAGTTTTAAAAATCTTTTTCCTGTTCAACAGGTCTTTATCTTTCTTTAAGGCGACTGTCACTGTACAGTACCTGCTGTATATTTCCACGAAAACATCTTTGCTACAATGACTGTTGAATATTTATGTACAAATACTGACACCTAGTGGCGTACTGAATACTCTTCAGCTTTTCTTTAATCAAAGTACCTACAGCACTCACTGAAGAGAAGCAAAACGCTTACATTCATTATAGAATGTTTTATATAATATAGTTTATATAATATAGTATTAAGTTCCATAATAGTATTTATTTACCCTCATTAAACAGATCAAGAAAAAAATGTCAACGAAATAATTTCCATTTTATATTAAAGATGGAGGCAGTTTGTTCCCACTACAGTGGAGCATCTGTTTCTTGTGATTTGTAAGTTTCGAATGATATAGATGATGAACTTCCAGTATGTTTTAAATCTACTTTGTAAATGTCTAAAACATCTGTTAGTTAAAGTTGGGTGAAGGTTGTTTGATGACAACAACAACAACAACAGTGATGTGATTAACAACTGGAGTGTCTGTAGGACAGACTGAAGAGGAGTTCCCATGATCTCTCTCTCTCTCTCTCTCTCCTCTCTCCTCTCTCTCTCCTCTCTCTCTCTCTCTCTCTCTCTCTCTCTCTCTCTCTCTCTCTCTCTCTCTCTTCTCTCTCTCTCTCTCTCTCTCTCTCTCTCTCTCTCTCTCTCTCTTCTCTCTCCTCTCTCTCTCTCTCTCTCTCTCTCTCTCTCTCTCTCTCTCTCTCTCTCTCACTCTCTCTCTAAACAGGGAGGCGGAGAACTACAAAATTCCCACGAAACTCCTCCTCCCCCCTACTTCCATCTTCCCCCCTGTATTTGTTGAAGGAATCACTTCCTCCTTTAAACCGCCCCCCCACCACCCTTTTATCTTCCTCTCCCCCCCCCCCCCCCCCTTCATTCCTATCTGCTGTTTGTGCCAGGTGACTCTGGCACAAGGAGGACTCCTCCTCCTCCCCCTCCTCCCCCTCCTCCTCCTCCTCCCCCTCCTCCTCCTCCTCCCCCTCCTCCCCCTCCTCTCCTCCCCCTCCTCCCCCTCCTCCCCCTCCTCCTCCTCCCTCCTCCCCATCCTCCTCCTCCTCCTCCCCTCCTCCTCCCCCCTCCTCCCCCCTCCTCCTCCTCCTCCCCCTCCTCCCCCTCCTCCCCCTCCTCCTCCTCCTCCTCCTCCTCCCCCTCCTCCTCCTCCTCCCCATCCTCCTCCTCCTCCTCCTCCTCCCCCTCCTCCTCTCCCTCCTCCTCCTCTCTCCACTTCATCATTCAGGACTGCCCCTCCCACGCTGTCACACACATCCCTGACCTAACCCTGCTGCACACTGTAATGTGTGTGTGACATTTGTTGTGGGTGTCGATAAACG
>NC_085039.1:11866411-11871411 GCF_963692335.1 Osmerus eperlanus
GAAGAGTGTCAGAACATCACTCTGGACAAACTGGAGTCCATGCTGGAGATCCTGCAGACGGACTCCAGACAGGGAACCGTCACGCCCACAGAGATAGCAGACAACATCCTCAACATCATGGGTACACACACACACAGAACACACACAGAACACACACAGAACACACACAGAACACACACAGAACACACACAGAACATTACGTCACTTATCCAGAGCGACTTACAGTAAGTACAGGGACATTCCCCCGAGGCAAGTAGGGTGAAGTGCCTGGCCCAAGGACACAACGTAATTCTTTCATGGCCGGGAATCGAACCGGCAACCTTCTGATTTATAACCCGATTCTCTAACCGCTCAGCCATCTGACCCCCCTCTCTCCCACACACAGAACACACAGAGGGAGAGAGAACACACACCCGTCTTTCTCACCAGTAACCCCCCCCCTTCCCTCCCCTCCTCCCTCAGGTGACCTCATCCACCAGGTGAGCCAATCAGCCTCCTCGCAGCACGTCCACCACGCCCCTCAGCTGGACTCCTCCCCCCGGTGGACGACCACCCCCCGGCGCGTGGCAGCCAAGGCCTACAGCCTGTCCTCCTCCTCATGATGATCCTGATGAGCGCCCGCGTGCTCAACGAGGAGCCGCTGGTGCTGCGAGGGGACGAGATTGCCGCCACGGGCAAGAGGGCCGACGCCCAGAGCCTGCTCTGCTACCACGGCAACGACAGCCCCGGTGAGGGGGGCGGGGAGGGGAGGGGGGGAGAGAGGGGTTAAAGGAGACGAGAGGACGGAAAGATTTGTTGTGAAGTTTCTAATACAGATGTCTCCCCCTCCTCTCCTCCCCCCCTCCCTCCTCCCCTCCTCCCCTCCTCTCCTCCCCTCCTCCCCTCCTCCTCCTCTCCTCCCCTCCCCTCCTCCCCCCCCTCCTCCCCTCCCCCCTCCCCTCCTCCCCCCCCCTCCTCCCTCCTCCCCCCCTCCCCCATCCTCCCCTCCTCCCACCTCCCCCATCCTCCCCTCCTCCTCTCCTCCAGAGTGTGAGAGGTTCTCCATCCCCAGAGCCTTCAACAGCAGTCTGGGCAGAGCTGCACCAGGACAGAGCATCATGCAGCTCATGTTCCAGGTGTGTGTGTGTATGGTTCCTATGGTTGACAGCTGTGAGTGTGTGATTTAACCCCTTCTCTTCCATCCTCTCTCCCTTCCTTTCCCCTCCCTCCCTCCTCCCCTTCCTCCCTCCCCCCTCTCCCCTCCCTCTCCCCCCTCCTCCCGTCCCCAGGTGGAACCGAACCCGTTCCCCTTCAACTTCGTCCCTAACCACACCGTCTCCACTGAGGTGGCCTCCATGGAGTTCCGTACGGACAACGGCTCCCACATCCCCATCCAGCACCTAAGCGCCAGCCAGGCCATCACCGTCGCCGTTAACAACGGCTCGGAGGGCGGCGGGGGGGCGGGCAGGAGCGGGAGGAGCCCCGTTGTCAGGGGCCGTTAACGTGAGCCGTGTGAGTCGGTGGTGGTGAGGGTCAGCGCCGGAACAGCAACCCCCAAGCAGGCCTGTTTGTGCAGCTCAACTTCACCTCGCTGGAAGGTAGGGAACAACGCTTCCGCCTTCATTTTTTACATTTTTATAATGTATGTATGTATTAAAATGTTGTTTACATTTTTATTTTATTTTTGTATTTATTATAAAAAATAATTAAACGAAGCATTTTTATACATACGTATACAAAAATAAAATTTAATTTTTTTTTTTTTTTGGTGTGTCAGCCCACACATCACTTCCTGTGTGTCAACCCGCACATCACTTCCTGTGTGTCAGCCCACACATCACTTCCTTTGTGTCAACCCACACATCACTTCCTGTGTGTCAGCCAATGACAGTTTGTCAACATGACATGATTATTAAATGAATGATTGTTTAATATAAAAAGTTAATCTGCATTTTGACCCTTTGACCTTTCAGAGGGAGGAGAAGGGGTGTCAGGAGATCCGAACCCTCCATCTCTGCTTACCTCCACTCCCACCCGCATCCCAACCAGTACAACTGCACCGACAGGAAACGCATCACGCGCAACATGACCAGGGGGAGGGACCTGGACCACAGGAAGTACACCTTCTTCCTGTCCCCAGAGTAAGTTGGCATGGAGACGACCTGGCGAACAAAATAAAATAACTTGTCGATATCGATTTTTTTGCAAAACACTTGAACCTCATTCTCTGGATAAGAGCGTCTGCTAAATGACTAAAATTCTCCCTCTTTTCCCCTCTTCTCTCTCCCCCTCTCACACTTCCTCATGCTTCTCTCCCCCCCTCTCACCACTTCCTCATGCTTCTCTCCCCCCCTCTCACCACTTCCTCATGCTTCTCTCCCCCCCTCTCACCACTTCCTCATGCTTCTCTCCCCCCCTCTCACCACTTCCTCATGCTTCTCCCCCCCCTCTCACCACTTCCTCATGCTTCTGTCTCCCCCTCTCACCACTTCCTCATGCTTCTGTCTCCCCTCTCACCACTTCCTCATGCTTCTCTCCCCCCTCTCACCACTTCCTCATGCTTCTCTCCCCCCTCTCACCACTTCCTCATGCTTCTCTCCCCCCCTCTCACCACTTCCTCATGCTTCTCTCCCCCCCTCTCACCACTTCCTCATGCTTCTCTCCCCCCCTCTCCCGCCTCCCAGGTCCTATGACACCACCCTGGACTACCACACACCGGGTGGTGTCATCGGACCCCTCAGAGGGGGCGGGGCTACGTCTGGAGGTGGGCGTGTTCTCCTCTCTGTGTCAGTACTTCAGCGAGAGCGACAAGCAGTGGAAGACGGACGGCATGGTGCCGTTACCGGAGACCAACGCCAGCCGCGCCTTCTGCCGCACGCGCCACCTCACCGCCTTTGGAGCCAGCCTCTTCGTACCGGCCAATGCCGTCACCTTCATCCTGCCGGTGAGCACGGGCACACACACATACACACACATGCTACACACACACACACACATGCTACACACACATACACACACACATGCTACACGCACAGTAAACTGTATTTACATACACACACACTCTTAACCCTCCCCTCCCTCCCCCCCAGGAGCGTTCGGGCGTGGCCAGTCTGGTGGTCCTCCTGACGTGTGTTCTGGGGTTGCTATGCTACGGCGTGGCGGCGGCCATCTTGCACAAGCTAGACCAGGTGTGTCTGCGCCGGGCGGCCGTGGTGCCGCTCTGCAGCCCGGACGGACCCTTCAAGTACGAGGTCCAGGTCAAGACTGGCTGGAGCCCGGGGGCAGGTGAGGGGGGAGGACCTGGGGTCAGGGGTCAGAGAGGGGTGGGGGTCAGGGGTCAGAGAGGGTGGGGGGGGGGGGTCAGGGGTCACAGAGGGGGGGGTCAGGGGTCAGAGAGGGGTGGGGTGGGGGGGGTCAGGGGTCAGAGAGGGGTGGGGGGGGTCAGGGGTCAGAGAGGGGTGGGGGGGGTCAGGGGTCACAGAGGGGGGGGTCAGGGGATCATGTGAGGGGTGGGGGGGGGGGTCAGGGGTTCGGGGGATGGTTAGTACACTGTCTCACTGCCTACCTGGAGAGTGATTATTTATAAACACATGATGTGCCCCATGTATAACACACACACACACAGTGTCTCTGACACCGTGCCCTCTCTCCCCCAGGCACCAGCGCCCACGTGGGCATCAGTGTGTTCGGGGGGGAGACCCGGAGCGGACACCACCACCTGGACTGCAGCGGGGCGTTCACACGCAACACCCTCGACATCTTCCACATCGCCACGGAGACCAGCCTCGGAAACATCTGGAAGATCCGCATCTGGCATGACAACAAGGGTAAGCACACACACGCACACACACACACATGAGGAGCACACACACACAGACTCACACTTCCTCCCCCCTCCTCCCCCCAGGTCTCTCCCCTGCCTGGAAGCTCCAGTACGTCCTGGTGAAGGACCTGCAGACAGGAAGTAGCTACTACTTCCTGGTGGACGAGTGGCTGTCTGTGGACAACGAGAGGACGGACGGACGCGTGGAGATCGAAGTGGAGGCGTCAGGTGAGAGTGAGTGTGTTTGTGAGTGTGTGAGAGGGTGTGTGTGTGTGAGATTGTGTGTGAGGGTGTGTGTGTGAGAGAGTCTGAGATTGTGTGTGTGAGTATCTGTGGTAGGACGGCTGCGTCTGTGTGTGTTAAACACATCCGCCAAACTGCGCACAGCCGACCTTTCACTCGTCAACATCGCCTCAACCTACTTCCTGTTTCCCCCCCCCCCCGGCAGCGGAGGCGGAGCTTGTGCGCTGGCCCCGCCCCCTGGTGTGGGAGCTGCAGAGGGCTCTGGCAGAGAGCCACCTGTGGGTATCTCTGTGGGAGCGCCCGACCCGCAGTCCCTTCACCCTCCTGCAGAGGGCCACCTGCTGTGCCCTGCTGCTGCAGCTGTGCATGCTGGCCAACAGCCTCTGGTACAGCTGTGTGGCACACACACACCTCGGGTAGGTCTGGGGGGGGGAGTGCTAACAGCAGTGTGTGTGTGTGTGTGTGTGTAGTACTAACAGCAGTGTGTGTGTGTGTGTAGTATTAACAGCAGTGTGTATATGTGTGTAGTACTAACAGCAGTGTGTGTGTGTAGTACTAACAGCAGTGTGTATATGTGTGTAGTACTAACAGCAGTGTGTGTGTGTGTGTGCGTGTGTAGTACTAACAGCAGTGTGTGTGTGTAGTACTAACAGTAGTGTGTGTGTGTAGTACTAACAGTAGTGTGTGTGTGTAGTACTAACAGCAGTGTGTATATGTGTGTAGTACTAACAGCTGTGTGTGTGTGTGTGTGTGTGTGTGTAGTACTAACAGCAGTGTGTATATGTGTGTAGTACTAACAGCAGTGTGTGTGTGTGTGTGTAGTACTAACAGCAGTGTGTATATGTGTGTAGTACTAACAGCAGTGTGTGTGTGTGTGTGTGTGTGTAGTACTAACAGCAGTGTGTGTGTGTGTGTAGTACTAACAGCAGTGTGTGTGTGTGTGTGTGTGCGTGTA
>NC_085039.1:11878911-11889652 GCF_963692335.1 Osmerus eperlanus
CAGGCTTCCCATCACCTGCGCCTCCTGAGGGAGTGGGCTGTGTTCGGTCCGGGCGCTCAGCAGGTCAGTCTGGGACGTCCTGGCTGCTGCCCTGCTGCTGTTGCTGCTGTTGCTGGCCTACGCTCACACTGCACACCTGGTGAGACACACACACACACACACTGCACACCTGGTGAGACACACACACACACACACTGCACACCTGGTGAGACACACACACACACTGCACACCTGGTGAGACACACGCACACACTGCACACCTGGTGAGACACACACTGCACACCTGGTGAGACACACACACACACTGCACACCTGGTGAGACACACACACACACTGCACACCTGGTGAGACACACACACACACTGCACACCTGGTGAGACACACGCACACACTGCACACCTGGTGAGACACACACACACACTGCACACCTGGTGAGACACACACACACACTGCACACCTGGTGAGACACACACACACACTGCACACCTGGTGAGACACACACACACACTGCACACCTGGTGAGACACACGCTCACACTGCACACCTGGTGAGACACACGCTCACACTGCACACCTGGTGAGACACACACACACACACTGCACACCTGGTGAGACACACACACACACACTGCACACCTGGTGAGACACACACACACACTGCACACCTGGTGAGACACACACACACACTGCACACCTGGTGAGACACACACACACACTGCACACCTGGTGAGACACACACACACACTGCCACACCTGGTGAGACACACGCTCACACTGCACACCTGGTGAGACACACACACACACACTGCACACCTGGTGAGACACACACACACACACTGCACACCTGGTGAGACACACACACACACTGCACACCTGGTGAGACACACGCTCACACTGCACACCTGGTGAGACACACACACACACTGCACACCTGGTGAGACACACGCTCACACTGCACACCTGGTGAGACACACACACACACTGCACACCTGGTGAGACACACACACACACTGCACACCTGGTGAGACACACGCTCACACTGCACACCTGGTGAGACACACACACACACTGCACACCTGGTGAGACACACACACACACTGCACACCTGGTGAGACACACACACACACTGCACACCTGGTGAGACACACACACACACTGCACACCTGGTGAGACACACGCACACACACACTGCACACCTGGTGAGACACACACACACACACACACTGCACACCTGGTGAGACAAACACACACACACACACTGCCACACCTGGTGAGACACACACACTGCACACCTGGTGAGACACACACACACACACACACTGCACACCTGGTGAGACACACACTCTCACTCACACACACACTCACCCCCCCCTCCCTCTCTCTCCAGCTCTTCCACGCCGTTCTAGAAGGCTATGGCAACATTGGCTCCGCCTGTCTCTCGTTGCTAGGCGCCGGGGGTCGCGGCCTGTTGTCTTGGCGACCGTCTGCGATGATGACAGGCCCCTTAAGCTCCACCTCCTCCTTGGCCTTCCACTCCAGTTTCGCCGTGCTGCGCCTGCTGTTGCTATGGATGCTAACCTCCGCATTGCTAAGGAACTATCGCCGGGCGAGGGCGGAGCTTTACCGGCCAGCAGTGGATCTCCAAGACTACGAGATGGTTGAGCTGTTTCTACGGCGACTGAAGATGTGGATGGGACTCAGCAGGGCCAAGGAGGTAGGGCAGCACTTCCTGCTTCCTGTCCAGAGGACGAGACATGTCTGTCGATTACCCATGAGCCTTTGCGTATATTGCGGAAGTTAATTGGATTTATGATCGTTCAAATATTGATTTGTCCTCTATTCCACCTTCCATCCCTCTCCTCCCTCCATCCCTCCCTCCTTCTCTCCATCTCCCACAATCCCCCCCTCTCTCCCCCCTCCCTCCCCCAGTTCCGTCACAAGGTGCGTTTCGAGGGCATGGAGCCCCCCCCGTCCCGCTCTTCCTCCACCAGCGACTGTAAGTCCCTGTGCCTGCCCCCCCTGGACGCCCCCGACGCCCCCCCCTCCCCGGACAGCGTGGACGCCGGCTCCGAGGCCTCCTGGTGCCCGTCCTCCTCCAGCCCCTGCTTCCTGACGGAGGCCCCAGGGACTGGCCTCGGACTGGGGCTCGGCCCGGGCCCTGGAGGCCTGGTTCTGGGGGGGCCTGGAGGTGTTGGAGGGCCTGGAAGTGGAAGTCCTGGAGGTCTGGGGGGCCCTGGCGTCCCGGTTGGAGGGGCCACATGGCGGGAGAGGGCGGAGTCTGAGGCCACGCTGCGCAGGCTCCTCCCCTCGCTTGACGCCCTGCTGCAGCAGCTGGACCGCGTCACCGTGGCGACCGAGGAGCTTTACCGCGTCGAGTGCCGCTTGGAGCGCGCTCAGAGGAAGGCCAGGGAGAGGGGGAGGGGCTTAGGAAGAGGGGGGGAAGAGAGAGGTGGAGGAGAGAGAGGGAGGAGTCGGGGGGGAGCGGGGAAAGAGAGAGGGAAGGGGGAGGAGAGAGGGAAGGGGGAGGAGAGAGGGAAGGGGGAGGAGAGAGGGAAGGGGGAGGAGAAGGATTCCGCTGGACGGGGAGAACGGAAGGGACGGAGGCTCCAGAGGAAGAGAGATGAGAGGAGCGGAGGTGTGGCGGGGGGGCAGTCAGCCCAAAGACTCTGGGACTGGGAGACCCAAAATGACCTCTACTGCCCCCCTGTCATCTGCCCCAGGGAGTGCATCTGCCCCCCCTGATACCCCTGATACCCCTGCACCCCTTTCCTCAATGCCTAAACTCACCGCTGCCCCTCCTACCACCCCTGCCCCGGTCCCTACCCCCTCCCTACCACCAACCCCCGCCCCCAGCACCCCCGTCCCTCCTCTGGTCTCTACCCCCGCTCCCCCTCCCGCCCCCCCAGCCCAGGGACTGGAACCCCCCCCCTGGAGAGGGAGACCCTGCCCCCCTCCTCCAGCCTGTTCAACTACCCCGCCCACACCACCACCATCCCCACGCACAAGCGCAAGCCCCCGCCCCTCAAGAACAAGGTGCACCCCAACCCGGACAGGCACGTCTCTGGACACCCCAAACCCTGAGGACCCCCCCCCCACCCCGACCCAGCACCTCCGGGATGGAGGGATGAGCATGAGAGGAGGACAGCGACAACGGGTTTGTCACAGATGTCCCCTCTCTAAACCTAAGATGGAGGGAGAGAAGGATGGAGGGATGGAGAGATGGAGAAATGGAGAGATGGAGGGATGTATAAAGAAGAGATACCCCCGCTGGCCTCACACTCATACTGTTGGCATGGAAACAAGGTGCCGGTTGCCTGATCGTTGATCCCTGACCCCATGTGACCCTGGAGGTCGTGTGGGGTCAATGACAGAAGCACGCCGACGTGCTCACCACAGAAGAAGAAATAACTCAGAAGAAGAGAAGAAGACTGTCATCGTGTTGTCCGTTCGTTTTGGCGCAAGAAGATATACGTGTATATATGATTGATTTCTGGTCGTCGTTGGTACACAGGTAACGCTTTTTACGAGCTTTCAGACTCACACGTGCTCACACACGCACACACACACACACACGGTGCTAACTAACTGGCACGCCTCAGGACTTCCACAGCGGAATAGACAGAAGAGTGGAGGGAGAGCAAAAGACGGATGGACAGACTGGATAGAGAGAGAGAGAGAGAGAGAGAGAGAGAGAGAGAGAGAGAGAGAGAGAGAGAGAGAGAGGATAGAGAGGATAGAGAGAGAGAGGAGAAGGGCCGATGGGTCGCAGAAGGTGACATCAAACAGACAAGAGATGGAGAGAGAGAATGGAGAGACCGTAGTTTGTAGTATGTTGGACAGAAGTGGACAGTGTCAACCAGGAAGTTTCTAGACGATGTAAATGAAATGGAGGAAGTATTCTGCTTACAATGAGATTGGGTTGTTGTAAAGGTATACAAACTACATTTCCCAGAAGGCTTTGCGTTGATCATAACCTCAACTCCCAAGAAGCAGCAAGGGTACTAAACTATTAATCAACTTTTCGTTTTGTTCTTTTGGTGGTACTTTTTAATATAATGTTTATTTTATTATTGTCAGTACGGTTCTAATTTAAAAGCACTTTTGACATACCAGTGGGCATATATGAAAGATAATGTGTTAGCCTGGTTGTCTGATAATAAGCTCAGTGAGATTATAGATGAAGCTTCACAAGTATCTTAATTGTTAACATTGCCAAAGCTTGCGTGTTTTACATGTCACGGATTAGAGGTCATTCATTCCTTTTGGTACTTTGCACTTTATTTCCATGTGGGACTTTTACACAGTTCTCTTGTTTTACCTGTTGTTTTTACATCGTAATCTACAGGATAGCTATGCAGATTGATCTTTTGATGAGCGTTATTAATGAATTCAGCATATAAAAGCATTAGTATATATTATTTTTTGGGCGTAATTATGTATTTTTCTGTTTTTCAATATTATCATTGTTTAATTGTATTTTTCGTTTGTTTAAAACGTCACTCCACTTCCTGTTTAATCCATTTCCTCCCCACATACTTCCTGTTTCCTGTGGGCAGAACTCAGGGACCCCGCCCCTTCTTCCCCCAAACCAGGAAGTCCCCTCACTTCAGAAATCCTTTTATCTAACGACAGAAATAGGAAACATGGTAGTAGGAATGCTACAGAACAGCTTTAAGCTTTTGTCACGCTAGCTAGACCAAAGAATACCCCTCAAACGTCACTGTGTATCTGAAGGCCTCCAACAACAGTGCTAATGTGGCGGGTATATAACAGACTTTCTGTAACAGGTCTTGCAAGTTCCGTCAGAGTTTTTCGGACCGTGTCCATCCTTCACCGAGGATCGGACACGCCATCTCTGACTTCCCAAGCGCCACCACTACCAGCTACGCCAAAGAAAAGCTAGCTGTTCAATGACGCGGGTGGTCTGTTACATACTTGAGGAGTGAGTTTCACCGATTCATACCGGCTACACTGATAAAGCATTTCAAACGGCTTTTTATGCCGCAAATGATCGGGAGCCAGTTTGTACATATCATTGTTCCCACGGTGATATTCCATTGTGTTGACGTATATGAGTCAGTTTGGATTCCGAAGGTCCCAAGAAGTCACCCCGTCACCCTGACAACACCACTCCCACAGTTCCCATGGTAACAGCAGCAACCAAAACGGTTATTTTACGATAATGATGATGATAGAAGTAGAGTTTAGCATAGATGTATATAATGTCTATGGAGTTAAGCGCCCCCTGTCGCAATCTGCAAATCACTTTTTGGCACCAAAGCCCACCTACATGATCGGTTTCTTCTTGTGAGTTAGTGTGTCGCTAACCCTAGTCTTCTAATATATAAAAGGTTTAAAAGTGTTTCGTTTGTTTTTGTAGAACGTTTTCGTCTTCTGTTTCATAATCGTAACTTTGTCTGCGTATCCTTGTCTTCCTAGCCCTTCCTGCTTTTGCACTTGACAAAGTCGAATAAAGAGTTTGACAGCTTAAGACTTTGTTCACTGAGTGTGTACAACAGTGTGTGTGTGTGTGTGTGTGTATATGGGTTGGTGTGTGTTGCACAGTGGGAGTGTGTCTGATCAGACCGCCTGTACTGATTACTAACTGACTATATAAAACCTCAATATTTACATGCTAATCATCTGTTCTCCTTAGAACTACAAGCATGTCCGATCATATTTAAAGGACTACAAATACACAACTGCCAAAATGACATCTTGTGACTACTTCAGAAATGACACACATTATATGTTTCTTCAATGTATGATTGTATTTCCCTACACACACACACACACACTTTTACAAATTTATACAAGTTTGAAATGGCAATTATCTATTGCTGTCCAAGACCTGCAGGTCGAAATATTAATTCATGGAATAATAAAACACTAATACATTAAAAATAATTTACTGTATTATGACTTCAATCTGTATTTGTCCATCAGGTAATCATCAATCCGGTTGTCGTGATTTAATTCATGTGTGTCGAAAGGCTAATTTGCATCGGGTTGCTTGGGGCTGGGTGTGTGTGGTGGGGCTGGGTGTGTGTGGTGGGGCTGGGGGTGTGTGGTGGGGCTGGGGGTGTGTGGTGGGGCTGGGTGTGTGTGTGGTGGGGATGGGTGTGTGTGGTGGGGCTGGGTGTGTGTGTGTGTGGGGGGCTGGGTGTGTGTGGTGGGGCTGGGTGTGTGTGTGTGGTGGGGCTGGGTGTGTGTGGTGGGGCTGGGGGTGTGTGTGGTGGGGCTGGGTGTGTGTGTGTGTGGGGGGCTGGGTGTGTGTGTGTAGTGGGTCGGGGTAGTGTGTATGGGGGGGGTGGTGTGTGGGGGGGGGCGGTGTGTGAGGGGGGGCGGTGTGTGGGGGCGGGTGACCTGTGTATTATTTAAACAGGAAGAACAGCTGAACAAAATAGTTGAGGGAGGTGTGGAGAGGAGGGGGGTGGAGGAGGGGGAAGGTAGGGGCAGAAGGGGGGGTGGAGGAGGGGGAAGGTAGGGGCAGAAGGGGGGGTGGAGGAGGGGGAAGGTAGGGGCAGAAGGGGGGGTGGAGGAGGGGGAAGGTAGGGGCAGAAGGGGGGGTGGAGGAGGGGGAAGGTAGGGGCAGAAGGGGGGGTGGAGGAGGGGGAAGTTAGGGGCAGAAGGGGGGGTGGAGGAGGGGGAAGGTAGGGGCAGAAGGGGGGATGGGGGAGGGGGAAGGTAGGGGCAGAAGGGGGGGTGGAGGAGGGGGAAGGTAGGGGCAGAAGGGGGGGTGGAGGAGGGGGAAGGTAGGGGCAGAAGGGGGGGTGGAGGAGGGGGAAGGTAGGGGCAGAAGGGGGGGTGGAGGAGGGGGAAGGTAGGGGCAGAAGGGGGGGTGGAGGAGGGGGAAGGTAGGGGCAGAAGGGGGGATGGGGGAGGGGGAAGGTAGGGGCAGAAGGGGGGGTGGAGGAGGGGGAAGGTAGGGGCAGAAGGGGGGATGGGGTGCACATCAGACAAAGTCAGTGAAGTCGTCCACAGTCGACACCAGCCTCTTCCTCTGGCCAGAGGAGGTGTCTGGAGGCGGGGCACTGCAGCCCTGCTGGTAGGAGGACTTGCTCTGCTGGCCGGGCCCCGAGTGAGTGAGGGAGATCCCTCCAGGGACCGACGAGACTGGATCTCCTCCTGGGCCTGGGGATGGAGGAGAGGGGAGGGGAGGAGAGGGAGGGAGGGAGGGGAGGAGGGAGAGGGAGGGAGGGAGGGAGGAGAGGGAGAGGGAGGGAGGGAGGGAGGGAGGAGGGGGGAGGAGAGGAGGGAGGGAGGGAGGGAGGGAGGGAGGGAGGGAGGGAGGGAGGGAGGGAGGGAGGGAGGGAGGGGAGGAGAGGGAGGGAGGAGAGGGAGAGAGGGAGGGAGGGAGGAGAGGGAGGGAGGGAGGGAGGGAGGGAGGGAGGAGAGGGAGGGAGGGGAGGGGAGGGGAGGAGAGGAGAGGGAGGGAGGGAGGGAGGGAGGGAGGAGAGGGAGGGAGGGAGGGAGGGAGGGGAGGAGAGGGAGGGGGGGGGGAGATCGTCAGCTGCAGTTCAAAGAAATAGAATCGTGGATGTGTGTGTGTATATGAGCGGTGTGTGTGTGTGTGTATATGAGCGGTGTGTGTGTGTGTATATGAGCGGTGTGTGTCCTACCCGTGTCCTCAGTCTCTTGATGTGTCGTAGTCTGGCGAGCCACTTGGACGCGTAGGCGTCTGACGGGTTGGCTCTATACTGGTGCACCAGGGACGCCATCTGGGGGAGACAGGGGCAAACGTGAGTGTGAGGGTGTGTGTGTGAGGGAGGGTGTGTGAGGGAGGGTGTGTGTGTGAGGGAGGGTGTGTGTGTGAGGGTGTGTGTGTGTGTGTGAGGGTGTGTGTGTGTGTGAGGGTGTGCATGTGAGGGAGGGTGTGCGTGTGAGGGAGGGTGTGCGTGTGAGGGTGTGTGTGTGAGGGTGTGTGTGTGTGTGTGAGGGTGTGTGCGTGTGTGAGGGTGTGTGCGTGAGGGAGGGTGTGTGTGTGAGGGTCTGTGTGAGGGTGTGTGTGTGAGGGTGTGTGTGTGTGTGTTCTCGTACGTTGGCATGCAGGGCCATCTGTCGGACCAGCAGAGGAAGGTTTCGGTCTGACACGATTTTAGCAACACTGGTGTCCACCAGCCCTTCTAGATCTGGGGGAAGGGAATACATGAAAGACAAGGGGATGGTTAAACCAGCTAACACCCAGGCTCAATCACCAACCATCCCTTCATCTCTCCCTCCTTCCCTCCCCTTCCCTCTTCCTCCCTCCTCACCTTTGCGGCACTGCAGTGTGACCAGGTTGCTCTCGTAGTCCAGAGGCTTGATGATCACCTCTACAAAGTTAAACTGGCCCTGGGGAGGGAGGAGAGGGGGAGGAGAGGGGGAGGAGAGGGGGAGGAGAGGGGGAGGAGAGGGGGAGGAGAGCAAGACAAAGGGGGGGGGATGGAGAGATTAGAAAAATAACACCAAAAGTGACACTGCAGAACAAATAAGGTGAATGTGTGTGTATCTATCTGTGTGTGTGTGTGTGTGTGTGTGTGTGTGTGTGTGTGCGTACCTTGATGGTTCCCAGTGTGTGTGTGTGTGTGTGTGTGTGTGTGTGCGTACCTTGATGGTTCCCAGGGTGTGTGTGTGTGTGTGTGTGTGTGTGTGTGTGAGTACCTTGATGGTTCCCAGTGTGTGTGTGTGTGTGAGTACCTTGATGGTTCCCAGGGTGTGTGTGTGTGTGTGTGTGTGTGTGTGTGTGTGAGTACCTTGATGGTTCCCAGTGTGTGTGTGTGTGTGTGTGTGTGTGTGTGTGTGAGTACCTTGATGGTTCCCAGTGTGTGTGTGTGTGTGTGTGTGTGTGTGTGCGTACCTTGATGGTTCCCAGGGTGTGTGTGTGTGTGTGTGTGTGTGTGTGTGAGTACCTTGATGGTTCCCAGTGTGTGTGTGTGTGTGAGTACCTTGATGGTTCCCAGGGTGTGTGTGTGTGTGTGTGTGTGTGTGTGTGAGTACCTTGATGGTTCCCAGTGTGTGTGTGTGTGTGTGTGTGTGTGTGTGTGTGTGTGTGTGTGAGTACCTTGATGGTTCCCAGTGTGTGTGTGTGTGTGTGAGTACCTTGATGGTTCCCAGGGTGTGTGTGTGTGTGTGTGTGTGTGTGTGTGTGTGTGTGAGTACCTTGATGGTTCCCAGTGTGTGTGTGTGTGTGTGAGTACCTTGATGGTTCCCAGTGTGTGTGTGTGTGTGTGAGTACCTTGATGGTTCCCAGGGTGTGTGTGTGTGTGAGTACCTTGATGGTTCCCAGGGTGTGTGTGTGTGTGAGTACCTTGATGGTTCCCAGGGTGTACTCCTCTCCAGAGTCGTTGTACACCACCATGACAAAGTCGTTCCCGATGTGTCTTTTCTTGTTGCAGCAGCCCTTATCACTCTCTCTGTTAGGCATCAGGGTGGCGATGTGGAAGATGGCTGCACACACGGATAGATACACACACACACAGATAAGATACACACACACAGATAAGATACACACACACAGATAATATACACAGAGGTAGACACACACAGACAGGTGGCTCCATGAGCCCCTCACCCTGCATGATGTCATCGTGCCAGCAGTAGGTGAACTGCCCATCGTCCCCGTACTGGTCCAGCCCCCCCAGGAACACCTGGTCTGGGTCACAGTCCCTCAGGTGCACCAGGCGGCCCAGCCCCGTCAGGAAGCTGGCGTAGCGATTAGAGCCGTACTCGTTAGACAGGATGGACACCTCATTACTCACCTGGGGGAGGAGGGGGGGGGGGGGTGGTGTTGGAGACCAAATATAAAAGATGATTGATGTAAATCCTTTTGGTCTGTGTGGCCTTAGTGTGTGTGTGTGTGTGTTGTACCTGTCCTGCTCCTACAAACACCACTCCAATCTTGTGTGTGTCGTATGGAGGCATCTGGTCCAGCACCTTGACCGCTCGCTCAATCAGCTGAGAAACACACACACACACACATCGTGTAAACACACCAAAACAGTTTCCCCCTCACCCTTCACAAGCACCTGTCTCACACATACCCTCTCACATACTCTCTGCAACACACACACACACACACACACTCTCTCAAACACACACATACTCTCTGTCAGGACTGACCTGGGTCTTGGGGAGCAGGAGAGGTTTGTTGGCCTCGTTACCAAAGAAGGGAGAGTGGTACAGCTGTAGGAATACAAAACTAGAGAGAGAGAGGAGGGGGAGGGGGAGAGAGGGAGGGAGAGAGAAGGAGGGGGGAGAGAGAGAGTGAGAGGAAGGAGAGAGAAGGGAGAGAGAGAGAAGGAGGGGGAGAGAGAGAGAGGAGGGAGGGAGGGAGAGAGGAGGGAGGGAGAGAGAAGGAGGGGGGAGAGAGAGTGAGAGAGAGAGAGAGAGAGAGAGAGAGAGAGAGAGAGAGAGAGAGAGAGAGAGAGAGAGAGAGAGAGAGAGAGAGAGAGAGAGGAGGACAGAGTTGTCAGTAATAATGCATGTTATTTACAGAACAACCCTCCAGTCCTACAAGTATTAAAAGAAGCACAGCTAGTTCACTTGATTTACTTTCTCTCCTCTCGCTCACACACACACACACACACACACTGTGTACCCCGGACTGAGTCCGCAAGTCTTGTCGGTGGGGCTGGGCCCTGGCCTGCTGTGGTAGGAGTCTCTGTCACTCCGGCGCTCCCTCCTGGAGGAAGGGGCTGACACAGAGATGGTGTGTCCCCGAGGACGGTGGCCCGCGCTGGGGGAGAGGGGCCCGGGCTGGA
>NC_085039.1:11889852-11897352 GCF_963692335.1 Osmerus eperlanus
CACACACGCACCTGTAAACACACTCAGACACACACACACCTGTAAACACACACACACACCTGTAAACACACTCTCTCACACACCTCATAATCAGGTTGTCACGGTAACTGTAGCCAGGCGTGCAATAACCCCCCCCCCGTGTGATGGCCCAAGTCAATCAAAAATTAAGCCAAACGACACAAAAAGCAGCCGGGTTAGGTTGCGCACCCATCCGTCCCTCTTATTGGCCCACCGAACATTGGTCCCCACCCACAAGGAAGAGAGGGTAGCTAATGATTGGTTGCAGTGGCTGTCAGTCAGTAATAACCGGCGACACATGCGGATGTTTCTTCAGTCCTTTGTCGGTTAGTCAGCCAATCACAAAGCAGATAACACCACGCAGTAAACAACGACAAGGGAGACGTTGAACAAGAAAACATCTGTTGGAGGGAAGATGTTTCCTAAAACACCAATTACATGCAGAGGAAATCAACCAAATACACAACAACAAAAACTGAAGCATAAACAACAAAAAATGTGCAGGTGAGATCACAGCCCCCCCAAAACAAACAAACAAACAAACGTAAATAAACAAAAAACGCTCTTCCAGCATGCAACTCCCGCCCCAACAGTCAGTTCGCCGTAGCAACCGCCCACCGGTACCCATGACAACGACCGACCCCGCCCCCCTCCCCCCACCTGTCCCGTCCCCAAAAACAAACCAAACCACCTGAGAGGGGAAGGGGGGAGCAGGAAACAGGAAGCAGGAAACAGGAAACAGGAAGGGCCTCGGGTTGCCTCTCTCTACCTGCGGACCGCGTGGTCGGACACCGAGATGCTCCGGGAGCGGAAGGCGTCCATGGCCGACAGATCCCTCAGCTCCCTAACCGGAGAGCTGCTATTGGCTACGACCGCCGCCGCCCTCGCCACTTTGGCCGCCCGCAGACTGTGGTTACCGTGGTAACGGGGGGTTGGTGGGGCAAGGGGGGTGGGGGGTTGAGCGGCAGTTGTGGACGAAGGTTAAAGGGCGTAAGGGAAGGAAGTGGGGGGGAAGGGGTGGAGTTTTCGCCCCCCATCAGGAAGCCGCCGCACACGGAGGGAGAGGGGTGAAGGGTCGCAGGGCGATCGAGGGGAGGGCGTAACCAATGGAAACGGAGGGATCCAAGGTGCGTCCACGACAACCCCCCCCCCACCGCCACCACCACGAAGCCACGCCCACAACACAGCGCCACGTTCAGAGGAGGGGGTGGAGGGGGGGGGGGAGGGGCAAACGAAGAGTTCAGGAAAGAAAACAAAAAAGCAGAAAAAGGGAGAAAATTAACAGTAGTGAAGAAACGACCAACACGCTGGGGGAGGAGGGGGGAGGAGGGGGAAGAAAATATAGGGATATACTGTCCACAACAACAACAATAACAATAAACAACAACAAGCTGCTGGAGGTAAACAAACTGCTTCAGCATTTCACAAAATAATCACAGAGAAAGAACGGCAGGAAGGTGGGATGAAAGCAACTGATGACATCATGAAACTGAGGAGGCCAGCGAGCCAATGACTGCGATTCAGGAAGTGAGATACAGGAAGTGCACGTGGACTGCAGGTTATAAGATGAAACACAAGATGTCAACTGATTGGGACGCACACTACTATGGATGAGTGTTCTGATTTCTAGGGAGGGAGGGAATGAAGGGAGAGAGGATGGAAGGAAGGAATGAGTGGTCTACAGCTTAGGGAAGGACAGAAGGAAAGAGGGAAGGAAGGTGACTCATGACTGGACGACATAGGAGAAAAGACAAGGGGCCAATTACGGAATCGACCAATCAATGGAGGGTTGGGGGCGGGGCAATGAAATTACAGATCAGTATGACGTCAGCTCGCTATGTGTGTTACCAGGAAGTGTTACCATGGGAGAGTGCTGGTTACAATGGTGCGTTACTATGGGAGCGTTACCATGTAGATTTAAAACTGAACCAGGAAGTGAAGGGCGACACGCCAGGATAGATAAGAGGAAGTTGAGGAGACAAGGCAGGGGGTGAACAGCTCTCTTCTTCTACCAGGAGAAAGGGAGGAGGAGAGGATGAGAGGAGTGATTTTTTACACTCCAGCGCAGTGATGACAAAAACAAGGGAGGGAAGGGAAGAAGAGGAAGGAACCAACGAGAGGAGAGAAGAGGAGGGTGGGGGAGAGGGGGAGGCCCAACTCCATGAAGCTGATTGGCTACCAGATTGAGGAGGCATCTTTTTTCGACCACTCAGGTTGTGATTGGATCCCCCAGGTCAGGAGTTGGGAGGAGCTTACATTGCTATGGAAACGCGGGTGTGGTCCTGTGTGTTTTTATAGGGGGTTTTAAAACCGTTCGCAGTCAATCTCTGCTTTGCACCAGTTCAACATTTGCATAACTCCGATTTATATGTGTGTGTGTGTGTGTGTCAGAGAGAGAGAGAGAGAGAGAGAGAGAGAGAGAGAGAGAGAGAGAGAGAGAGAGAGAGAGAGAGAGAGAGAGAGAGAGAGAGAGAGGGAGAGAGACTAGTAGGTTGTGTAGCAATGTGTGTGAGGGATCTGTCTACAACAACACAACAACCTAGCAAATAAACAAACAACTTAACAAGTAAAAAAAAACAGATAAATTATCACCATGGCAACCTGCGAAAAATCATAGCAACAACAAGAGCAGTCATGCTGTGTCCTCCCGTTACCGTGACACCAACAATCGTCCTGCACAGTAGCACCGTGAGTGTGTGTGAGTGTTATGCCTGTGAGCATGTGTGTGTGTGACCTGCCTGTGTGTGTAGGGGTGTGTGACTGTGTACTGACTGTGTGTGTGTGTGTGTACTGTGTGTGTGTGTGTGTGTGTGTGTGTATGTGTGTGTGTGTACCTCTTGGGCCTCTCGTTCAGGCTGGTGCTTCGGGCTCTGAAGTTGCCCTGCTCGTGTGTGTCATCAAACGGCAGCAAGGCGTTGGAGCGCAGGCCCTGGAGAGAGATAGATAGAGGGAGAGAGAGAGGGATAAGGGGAGAGAGAGACAGAGGGATAGAGGGATAGAGGGAGAGAGAGAGAGAGGGATAAGGGGAGAGAGAGACAGAGGGATAGAGGGATAGAGGGAGAGAGAGAGAGAGAGAGAGAGAGAGAGAGGGGGGATTTACAAGTTACAACGTCTGCCACTTACTACCACGCACACACACCTACAAACACACACACACCTACACACCTTGGTGATGTACTGAACGAAGTCCTTCCTGAAGGGGAGCCGGCAGCGGATGAACCACATGGCGATCACATGGTGCGCCAGCGACACGATGTACTGATTAAACCTGTGGGGGGGGGGTCATTTCAACGAGTTGAAAGGTCATTTTTAAACAGGGTTATAGAGCAGTGTGTGTGTGTGGTCTCACTTGTAGGGGTTGGTGTAGGGCAGGGAGATGTGTGTGTGTGTGTGGTCTCACTTGGAGGGGTTGGTGTAGGGCAGGGAGATGTGTGTGTGTGGTCTCACTTGGAGGGGTTGGTGTAGGGCAGGGAGATGTGTGTGTGTGTGTGGTCTCACTTGGAGGGGTTGGTGTAGGGCAGGGAGATGTGTGTGTGGTCTCACTTGGAGGGGTTGGTGTAGGGCAGGGAGATGTGTGTGTGTGTGTGGTCTCACTTGGAGGGGTTGGTGTAGGGCAGGGAGATGTGTGTGTGGTCTCACTTGGAGGGGTTGGTGTAGGGCAGGGAGATGTGTGTGTGTGTGTGGTCTCACTTGGAGGGGTTGGTGTAGGGCAGGGAGATGTGTGTGTGGTCTCACTTGGAGGGGTTGGTGTAGGGCAGGGAGATGTGTGTGTGTGTGTGGTCTCACTTGGAGGGGTTGGTGTAGGGCAGGGAGATGTGTGTGTGGTCTCACTTGGAGGGGTTGGTGTAGGGCAGGGAGATGTGTGTGTGTGTGTGGTCTCACTTGGAGGGGTTGGTGTAGGGCAGGGAGATGTGTGTGTGTGTGTGGTCTCACTTGGAGGGGTTGGTGTAGGGCAGGGAGATGTGTGTGTGGTCTCACTTGGAGGGGTTGGTGTAGGGCAGGGAGATGTGTGTGTGTGTGTGGTCTCACTTGGAGGGGTTGGTGTAGGGCAGGGAGATGTGTGTGTGGTCTCACTTGGAGGGGTTGGTGTAGGGCAGGGAGATGTGTGTGTGTGTGTGGTCTCACTTGGAGGGGTTGGTGTAGGGCAGGGAGATGTGTGTGTGGTCTCACTTGGAGGGGTTGGTGTAGGGCAGGGAGATGTGTGTGTGTGTGTGGTCTCACTTGGAGGGGTTGGTGTAGGGCAGGGAGATGTGTGTGTGGTCTCACTTGGAGGGGTTGGTGTAGGGCAGGGAGATGTGTGTGTGTGTGTGGTCTCACTTGGAGGGGTTGGTGTAGGGCAGGGAGATGTGTGTGTGTGTGTGGTCTCACTTGGAGGGGTTGGTGTAGGGCAGGGAGATGTGTGTGTGTGTGTGGTCTCACTTGGAGGGGTTGGTGTAGGGCAGGGAGATGTGTGTGTGTGTGTGGTCTCACTTGGAGGGGTTGGTGTAGGGCAGGGAGATGTGTGTGTGTGTGGTCTCACTTGGAGGGGTTGGTGTAGGGCAGGGAGATGTGTGTGTGTGTGGTCTCACTTGGAGGGGTTGGTGTAGGGCAGGGAGATGGCGAACACACTGACGTACTGCTCCGCCACAAAGTTAGCGTACAGGTGAGGCAGACGCACCAGCGCTGCGAACAGGAAGCAGGAGTGACATCATCAGAGCGCGCCACGCGACCAGCACAAACCCTCACCACTAACACAGGAGTGACATCATCAGAGCGCGCCACGAGGCCAGCACAAACCGTGAGGGTTTGTGCTGGCCACTAACATAGGCAGGCTACCCACCTCCAAGACTGTAGAGCAGTCATAATAACACCTCAGAACTTAGCTTTTAAATTACTTCAGAGTACAAATATGTATCAGTTTTACTTAGATTTATTTGTTTATATCTGCGAATGATGACATCGGGTGTGATCTTACTAGACAGAAACTCCAGCATGGGGGACGCCATGGCGACAGTTGCCGAAATATGGGTGAGCTTGACGATGAGGAGGGGGAGGAGCTTGATCATGATGTCGGGCATCTCCACGGTGCACATCGTCAAGGCAACCACACACTGCTTGGCGCAGCGGTAGATTAGGCCCGCCTCCAGACACTGGACCAGCTCTCTCTGTGGGGGGGGGGGGGGGAGGAGAGAGAGAGAAGGGAGGAAGGAGAGGGGGAGGAGAGAGAGAGAAGGGAGGAAGGAGAGGGGGAGAGGAGAGAGAGAAGGGAGGAAGGAGAGGGGGAGAGGAGGGAGAGAGAAGGGAGGTAGGAGAGGGGGAGAGGAGGGAGAGAGAAGGGAGGTAGGAGAGGGGGAGAGGAGGGAGAGAAGGGAGGAAGGAGAGGGGGAGAGGAGAGAGAGAAGGGAGGAAGGAGAGGGGGAGAGGAGAGAGAGAAGGGAGGAAGGAGAGGGGGAGAGGAGAGAGAGAAGGGAGGAAGGAGAGGGGGAGAGGAGAGAGAGAAGGGAGGAAGGAGAGGGGGAGAGGAGAGAGAAGGCGAGGGAAGAGGAAGACATTTGAAAGGCCTTATTACAGTCATCTGTGTGTGTGTGTGTGTATGTGTGTGTCTGCATGTGTGTGTGTGTATATATATATACATATATGTGTACCTGTCTGCTCTGGTCCAGGTAGGTGTGGTAGGAGGTGAGGGCAGTGAGGACGGGGACTACAGCTGTCTGGATGTCCGTCCTGCTGAAACCTTCTGGAACCCTCTTCAGGCGGTCTGAGATCAGGCGGTCCGTCACCTGCACACCCACACGCCCACATTGAAGTGGAAGAAACCAACATTGAGGATCCCATTTACTGTAAACATCTAGCATTCTCAACATCAGTCATGTGTGCAGGGTTTTTCCTGCATAGAGATTTTTTTTTTTTAAAGCTGTGTTCATCACGCGTGCAATCATGTCAGCTGGTGGGTGATCTGCATTTGACTCCCAGGTCGCAGGTTCACATGTCACCCTGTACGTTGCTTTCAATAAAAGCATCTGGTAAATTAACACATTATTATGTTGTTATTGTTCTGATTAACTTGTCAACCAATAGTATGTTTCAAGTAAGCTACAGCCGAACCATGTTGCAGAGCGTGGAGCACAGCAGGTCCAGACTGCAGTGGGAGGTGAGTAGCAGGACTTTGTACTGCAGGGTCCAGGGCAGCCTGTCCAGAACCAGCTTCAGAACCTTCCAGTCTGTCTCCTGGGAGCACACACACACGTAACACAAACACACATACACACGTTAACACACACACACACACATATGTATACACACACACACACACACGTTAACACCAACACACACAACACACATATGTACACACACACACACATATGTACACACACACACATATGTACACACACACACACGTTAACACCAACACACACACACACACGAGGAGACAAAATAAATAATTGGAAGAAGCAAGGTTAGCTGTGTGTGGGTGTGTGTATGTGTGTGTGTGTGTATATGTGTGTGTGTATATGTGTGAGCGTGTATGTATATGTGTGTGTGTGTATGTGTGAGTGTGTGTGTGTGTGTGTGTGTGTGTGTATATGTGTGTGTGTGTATGTATATGTGTGTGTGTGTACCATCTTCAGACACTGCAGCAGCACGCTGAAGGCCGGGGCGTAGGGCAGGAAGGCCGTCCTGATGGAGGGGGCAGGGCCTGAGGGGGCTGGGGGGGCGGAGCCTGAGGGGGCTGGGGGGGCGGGGCTGCCAGCGGGCGGCGACACTGAGCCTGCAGGCTTCTTCTCACTGATGCGCTTCTCTGGGTCCCTGCAGCACACACACATGATACACACACACATGATACACACATATAATACACAAACACACCGAAGGTGTGTGTGTGTGTGTGGAGGCCCACCCCATGTCACAGAGGCAGTAGGGCTGAAGGTGTGTGTGTGTGTGTGGAGGCCCACCCCATGTCACAGAGGCAGTAGGGGCTGAAGGTGAGCAGCCCGTCCTTGTTGGGCACGCCCAGACGATGAAGACAGTCTGCTCGGATCCTCAACAGGAAGTCCAGCACCTGGGGGAAGGTATACAGGTAAACATCCCTGTGGTCCTACACAGGTAAACATCCCTGTGGTCCCTACACAGGTAAACATCCCTGTGGTCCTACACAGGTAAACATCCCTGTGGTCCTACACAGGTAAACATCCCTGTGGTCCTACACAGGTAAACATCCCTGTGGTCCTATACAGGTAAACATACCTATGGTGTACCAGGTGTACAGGTAGACAGGTGTACAGGTAGACAAGTAGACAGGTGTACAGGTAGACAGGTGTACAGGTAGACAGGTGTACAGGTAGACAAGTAGACAGGTGTACAGGTAGACAGGTGTACAAGTAGACAGGTGTACAGGTAGACAGGTGTACAGGTAGACAGGTGTACAGGTAGACAGGTAAACAGGTAGACAGGTGTACAGGTACCTGCAGGCGGATGCTGGAGGCGACGGGGGGAGCTGTACTT
>NC_085039.1:11902352-11919593 GCF_963692335.1 Osmerus eperlanus
GTATTCAAAATAGATAATCTGTGTGTATCTATATATGTGTGTGTGTGTGTGTGTGTATATATCTGTGTGTATATATCTGTGTGTGTGTGTATATCTGTGTGTATATATCTGTGTGTGTGTGTATATATCTGTGTGTGTATGTATATATCTGTGTGTGTGTTGTATATATCTGTGTGTGTGTGTATATCTGTGTGTATATATCTGTGTGTGTGTGTATATATCTGTGTGTGTGTGTATATATCTGTGTGTGTATGTATATATCTGTGTGTGTGTGTATATATCTGTGTGTGTGTGTATATCTGTGTGTATATCTGTGTGTGTGTGTATATCTGTGTGTGTGTGTATATATCTGTGTGTGTGTGTATATCTGTGTGTGTGTGTATATATCTGTGTGTGTGTGTATATCTGTGTGTGTGTGTATATATCTGTGTGTGTGTGTATATCTGTTGTGTGTGTACCGATGTCCTCCTCCAGGTAGGTGATGTCCTTGCCGTTCTCCGTCAGGGCCTTGAACACCTCCAGCCTCTCCTCCTGCTCCTCATTGCTGGGCTGGTAGTCTCTGATCACACGGAAGAAGTATGCCCTCAGGGGCCCAGACGCTCCCCCTGCACACACACACACACAGATATATACACACATACACTGTTCAATTCCAAAACAAATACAATAATGGAAACATGGTCTGTTCACGTGTGTGTGCGTGGAGTGTGTCTCACTCTGTCTCTGTGTGTATGAGGTGTGTATGAGGTGTGTGTGTGGTGTGTGTGTGTACCTGTCCCTGGATGATGGCTCTCAGCAGCACCAGGACGGCGTGTCTGGCTTCAGCCTGCTGCTCCTGAGTGAGCATATCCTCCACCGCATTCCACACACCGCCTCCACCGCATTCTGCACACACACACACACACACACACACACGATTGACAGTAAAACACACACATACACAACACACTCACACACACGTGATTAACATGAAAACACTCACACACACTCTAACCTCTTCAAACTTCTTGGCCTTTGCCAGGTCACACACATGGTAATAACCCGGATACGGTTGCTATAGCCACAGTCTGGGTGGAGCTCCTAAGAGAGAGAGGAGGATGGGGGGGGGGGGGGGGGTTAGATGGAAAGAGAGATTATGTGTGTGTGTGTACATGTACTCTCTCTCTCTCTGTGTGCCCCCCCCCCCCCCCCCCCCCCCCCCACCTTCAGTAATGTCTTCAGT
The DNA here is from genome assembly GCF_963692335.1 of Osmerus eperlanus. Taxonomy (NCBI): domain Eukaryota; kingdom Metazoa; phylum Chordata; class Actinopteri; order Osmeriformes; family Osmeridae; genus Osmerus; species Osmerus eperlanus. The sequence goes on from NC_085039.1 coordinate 11,903,575, forward strand.
GATGATGAACTCGGAGGTCCTGCTCTCTGTGTGTTTGCTAGGGGCCGGGGGGGACCCAGACCGAAGATCCCCTTCAGCTTGTCCTTCACGCTCTCCTTACTGGGCTGCTTGTTCATGCTGATCTGGGGGTCTACAGGGGAGGTGGGGGAGAGAGAGAAAGAGAGGGGGGGGAAAGAGTAATATGGAAATTAAGCGAGAGATTTGAAGATAAAGGGATAAAGGGAGATCCATAAGCAGGTATTGAAACAGGTGATCATCATCAGTCAGACTATCAGGCTGGACTAGACTGCTCGCCACACCAGCGCTGTTTTAACTAACTTAGACCTTCCCACTGTGGATCTTTCTGGCGCGTGCACGTCCCAACACGCAACACAAGCAGATGTCCTGGCGTGTCTTTCTGGCCTCGAGCCCGACCGGGTGTCGTCCCTTTTCCTCCCCAGCCGCAAAAAAAGTTGCAGGAGTCCGGTTCTGCAGCTGTGCAGGCGCGCACGGTGACGGTCTTTTACCGTCACACGCACCCTGACAAGCCCTGTTCTCTCACTGACAAGTCACGTGGTCTACTCGCGCTGGACTCTTGTTACTTTTTACACTCTTTAAATAGCATGTTTGTCATACTTCGTCAGTGAGGATCGTAAAGATGGAATCCTTTACCCACTGTTAAAACAGTTACCAGACCCGAAAGTGGCTGACATGAAGGTTACAATTACTTACAAGCTCCGTTTTCCCCCCCCCCAGAGGGAAGAGATAGCAATGTTGCAAGAAGAATGCCGTAAGACGTGCTATTTTCTCGGTGAGAATGAGTGATCCGCGTGAACAATGACTGGTCTGTTTTTGGGGACTGCAATAACAACCCGCATGAACAACAACGGGGGGAAGGGGGGGCAATCGAGAAGTAGCAAGAAAAAATATTTGAGCAGCTGAAAAACAAGACGACGAGACCTCAGGAGTTGCCAACAGGCGCTTGTTAAAGAAAGAGAGAGAGAGAGAGAGAGAGAGAGAGAGAGAGAGAGAGAGAGAGAGAGAGAGAGAGAGAGAGAGAGAGAGAGAGAGAGAGAGATAATGAGAGAGAATGAGCCTGCTGATAATTTTGCCCTACTAGCTACATGTCTGGTTACGTGTTTTGGCTTCATCCAGCTCTCTCTCACCTCTTAAAAATGGCTTTTCGGCGTCATTCAATAGCAGCCAACGTCGGGAGCCGTCTCTAGAGCGATCGACGCCTGTGCATTAATCATTTTCTGTATTTACCACTCACAATTAGCTTGTACAAGTACCTCTGGCTCCCATGTTCCCAACCGGATAATGACCTGACAGGCACTTCCTACAAAAACACAGGCGCGCAAGTGCTCACGGTAAATGTAGTTTTACTGGCAAGCAAAAAGAGATGACAGGCTCGATTGGTTCACCCTACTATCTTTTAATGTTATCTTCTTACGAAGTGACAGTCAATCGATCGGCGAGAGTAATCCAAGTTATGATTTACACCATCCGTTCTTAGCAAAGGGTAAATAGTAGAAAATAGTAGCAAGTCCGTTTTTTTGCAACCGCTACATAACTAGCTAACTAGTGCCAGTAACTCAAACTAGCTAATGCTGTTGCTAGCCTCTACTCGACTCACCTGCACGAGGACTGCATTCCAGCATTGCAAAATGACTTCTCCGTATTTCTCTCTCAGCAACAACGGTATTGAGACTCGTAGTGGAAACAACACCGTACACAGTCTGAAGTCGAGAATGGCTCAGCGCAAGGGAGAGGTGACGAAGAACAGTTGCTCAACGGTGCACGTGAAGCAGGAGGAGGAGGGGGAGGAGGGCATTTCAATGCTGTCCCAGTCGACAGGTAAACTCAAATAAATAACTGAAACTCGCGAAGGGCTTGTACTTTAATTCATTAACACATTTTTTTTGAACAACTTCTTTGACCTGCACACGGCGGTTGGCATTTGGCAACCAACCATTAAAGTGCAATAATATCACCTTCTGCACCATCCCATTTTCATGTCTCTCTCACTCTCTTTCTCTCTCTTTCTTATCTCATTCTCTCTTCATCTCTCTCTCTTCGTCTCTCTCTCTCGTTTCTCCCTCAACAGGTGAGGCGTCCAGGTTAACCATCATCCCTCCCACCCCTGACACGGCCATGCCCCTGTTGCCCCCGTTGCCCCCGGCGCCAGCCCGTCCCTGCAGGATCAGGAAGAGGCATGTGAAGGTGGAGTATGAGGAAGGGGCGGGGCCTGCGACGGAGCGCTGGGAGCCAGCTGATTGGAGGAGCCAGCTGAGGAACGTCAGGGAGATGAGGAAGGAGAATGACGCTCCCGTGGACAAGATGGGGGCGGAGCAATGCTACGACGAGCACGCCCCTGCTGAGGTGGGTAGCAAACCCCTCTCTCTCTCTACTCTCTCCTTCTATTCTCTCTCTACCCCTCTCTCTCTACTGTCTCTCTCTACCCCTTCCCTCTACCTCTCTATCTACACCTCTCCCTCTACTCCTTTCTCTTCCTCCCTCTACTCCTCTCTCTCTCCACACTACGCCTCTCTCCCTCTACCCCTCTCTCTACCACTCTCTCTCCCTCTACCCCTCCCTCTACTCCTCTCTCTCTCCCACACTACCTCTCTCTCTCCCTGTATCCCGCCTCCCCAGGTGAGGCGTTTCCAGGTGCTGGTGTCCCTCATGCTGTCCAGCCAGACCAGGGACGGAGTGACAGCGGGGGCCATGCGGAGGCTGAGGGCTCATGGTCTGCACGCCTGCCCGCCTGCTGACCACCGACGACCACACCCTGGGGGAGCTCATCTACCCTGTGGGCTTCTGGAGGGTATGTAGGGGGTAACATGTCTTCTGGAGGGTATGTAGGGGGTAACATGTCTTCTGGAGGGTATGTAGGGGGTAACATGTCTTCTGGAGGGTATGTAGGGGGTAACATGTCTTCTGGAGGGTCTGTAGGGGGTAACATGTCTTCTGGAGGGTCTGTAGGGGGTAACATGTCTTCTGGAGGGTATGTAGGGGGTAACATGTCTTCTGGAGGGTCTGTAGGGGGTAACATGTCTTCTGGAGGGTCTGTAGGGGGTAACATGTCTTCTGGAGGGTATGTAGGGGGTAACATGTCTTCTGGAGGGTCTGTAGGGGGTAACATGTCTTCTGGAGGGTCTGTAGGGGGTAACATGTCTTCTGGAGGGTCTGTAGGGGGTAACATGTCTTCTGGAGGGTATGTAGGGGGTAACATGTCTTCTGGAGGGTATGTAGGGGGTAACATGTCTTCTGGAGGGTATGTAGGGGGTAACATGTCTTCTGGAGGGTATGTAGGGGGTAACATGTCTTCTGGAGGGTATGTAGGGGGTAACATGTCTTCTGGAGGGTCTGTAGGGGGTAACATGTCTTCTGGAGGGTCTGTAGGGGGTAACATGTCTTCTGGAGGGTATGTAGGGGGTAACATGTCTTCTGGAGGGTCTGTAGGGGGTAACATGTCTTCTGGAGGGTCTGTAGGGGGTAACATGTCTTCTGGAGGGTATGTAGGGGGTAACATGTCTTCTGGAGGGTATGTAGGGGGTAACATGTCTTCTGGAGGGTCTGTAGGGGGTAACATGTCTTCTGGAGGGTCTGTAGGGGGTAACATGTCTTCTGGAGGGTCTGTAGGGGGTAACATGTCTTCTGGAGGGTATGTAGGGGGTAACATGTCTTCTGGAGGGTATGTAGGGGGTAACATGTCTTCTGGAGGGTATGTAGAGGGTAACATGTCTTCTGGAGGGTATGTAGGGGGTAACATGTCTTCTGGAGGGTATGTAGGGGGTAACATGTCTTCTGGAGGGTATGTAGGGGGTAACATGTCTTCTGGAGGGTCTGTAGGGGGTAACATGTCTTCTGGAGGGTATGTAGGGGGTAACATGTCTTCTGGAGGGTATGTAGGGGGTAACATGTCTTCTGGAGGGTATGTAGGGGGTAACATGTCTTCTGGAGGGTCTGTAGAGGGTAACATGTCTTCTGGAGGGTATGTAGGGGGTAACATGTCTTCTGGAGGGTATGTAGGGGGTAACATGTCTTCTGGAGGGTATGTAGGGGGTAACATGTCTTCTGGAGGGCATGTAAGGGGGGTAACATCTGTTCTGGAGGGTATGTGGGGGCGGGGGGTAACATCTAGCCTGTGGTCTTTCCACCCCAGACCAAGGTGCGCTACCTGAAGCAGACAGCAGCTCTGCTGCAGCAGCAGTTCGGGGGGGACATCCCCTCCTCCGTGGAGGGTCTGGTGAGCCTGACAGGGGTGGGGCCCAAGATGGCTCACCTGGCCATGCACATCGCGTGGGGACAGGTCACTGGCATCGGTACGCCCGGTTCACTCTCTCTCACCCTCTCTCTCTCTTACTCTCTCACCCTCACTCTCTCTCACCCTCTCTCTCTCTTACTCTCTCACCCTCTCTCTCTCTCACCCTCTCTCTCTCTTACTCTCTCACCCTCTCTCTCTCTCACCCTCTCTCTCTCTTACTCTCTCACCCTCACTCTCTCTCACCCTCTCTCTCTCTTACTCTCTCACCCTCACTCTCTCTCACCCTCTCTCTCTCTTACTCTCTCACCCTCACTCTCTCTCACCCTCTCTCTCTCTTACTCTCTCACCCTCACTCTCTCTCACCCTCTCTCTCTCTTACTCTCTCACCCTCACTCTCTCTCACCCTCTCTCTCTCTTACTCTCTCACCCTCACTCTCTCTCACCCTCTCTCTCTCTTACTCTCACCCTCTCCCTCTCTTACTCTCTCAGTCTCCCTCTCCCTCTGAGGTTATGATGTGTGTGTGTGTGTGTGTGTGTGTGTGTGTAGTGTGGACACACACGTGCACCGTATCTCCAACCGTCTGGGCTGGACCAGGAGCCCGACCAGGAACCCAGAGAGCACGCGCAAGGAGCTGGAGGAGTGGTTACCACGGTAACACACACACAAACACACCTCGGTCTGGTCCAGACGATGGGTATATCTCGGTGGTTAGAGCACTTGACTGCAGATCACAGGATCATATCCCCTCTTCCTCCCTCTCCTCTCTCTCCTCCATCCCTCTCTCTCCTCCCTCCCTCTCCTCCATCCCTCTCTCCTCCCTCTCTCCTCCCTCCCTCTCTCTCCTCCCTCCCTCTCTCTCCTCCCTCTCTCTCCTCCCTCCGTCTCCCTCTTTCTCCTCCCTCTCTCTCCTCCATCCCTCTCTCTCCTCCATCCCTCTCTCTCCTCCCCTCTCTCTCTCTCCTCCCTCCCTCTCTCTCCTCCCTCCCTCTCTCTCCTCCCTCTCTCTCCTCCATCCCTCTCTCTCCTCCATCCCTCTCTCTCCTCCATCCCTCCCTCTCTCTCCTCCCTCCCTCTCTCCTCCCACCCTGCCTCTCTCTCCTCCCTCCCTCTCTCTCCTCCCTCCCTCCCTCTCTCTCCTCCCTCTCTCTCTCTCCTCCCTCCCTCCTCTCTCTCCTCCGTCCCTCTCTCTCCTCCCTCCCTCTCTCTCTCTCCTCCCTCTCTCTCTCTCCTTCCTCTCTCTCTCTCCTCCCTCCCTCCCTCCCTCTCTCTCCTCCCTCTCTCTCCTCCCTCTCTCTCCATCCATCCATCCCCCCCTCTCCCCCCCCCCTCCAGAGAGCTGTGGAGTGAGATCAACCTGCTGCTGGTGGGTCTGGGCCAGCAGGTGTGTCTACCTGTGGGCCCGCTCTGCTCCCTCTGCCTCAACCAGCACAGCTGCCCCTCCGCCCACCAGGCCTCCCCAGCCAAGAGGCCCAAAGCTGGGCCGCCCGGATCACCCAGCCTCCCAGGACCCTCCACGTCCTCCAGGGTGAAGCTGGAACCCAAACAGGAAGGGGAGGGGCCGGGCTCGAACTTCATCGACACACCCGCTTTCACCCGTGCCCGTATAAGGAAGGGCACAGGTGGAAGTGGGCTTTGATTGGACAACGGGTGGCACCGTTCAAGGAGAATTTGAAATGTCGTGAAAAAACTGTAATGTACCTGATAGGTACCTGTAAACTGTAAGGTTGTGTTTTGTACTGTGAATACACGTTTTCTACTAAATAAAATATCCCAATGTTTACTTGCCGGAAAATGAATTGAGTTATATTGTTCATTGTTTGTCCGTCTGCAGTGTGAAGTACACACTACCAGCCACCAGGGGTCAGGATTGAGCCGTAGATTTGTCTGAAGTTGAAACTAATGATTCGTGAACTTAGTTACAGTTATTTCTAATTGGGCAACAGGAATGTTCATGATGAATAGAGACGATTTTACTCAATGTCAAATCAACACTACAGGTGTTAAATTAACAATCGTTTTAACAAAGTTCCCGAATCAATAGTTTGAGGCAGAAATTGCTGTGTATTTGAGAAGCGTGGTAGCCTTATAAAACGCCGTTATGAAACGGGGTGTTCTTATCTAGACTGCAGTTACACGCTATCTGTCTCATCTGATCTTAGCTCGCGCTCTTGCCGGTCCGAAAAGGAGGAGGAAAAGTTCCTTGTGTAACACGGTTGCGTGCATGGCCAACTGCGTTCCCGTGCCGTAACTGCGGTAAATATAGCATCATGTGTTGGTTGGATTCGCTTTGTCGGTGCTTGGAGTCATTTGCCATTGACGGCGAGAGTTTGCTTACCGGAAGATGATAATAATTGCGGGTGTGTGTGTGGCAGAGATGTAGTGGGTGGAGTCGCGAGACTGACCGGTGAGGGACGGGCTGGGACGTAAGAGCACCTGTTGCTATTTTGGTGCTCTTAAAAAAAACGCACACACCCACACACACACACACACACACTGATCTGAAAGACGGACTGTAAAGCGCGTGTCTAATCTCTGATCTTCTCCAGAGGAACAGTATAGAACCGAAGCATTACGCGCGTGGTATCAACAGTCTTACTTTTTTTTAAACTTTTTTTTGTGTTTCAGATATCCTATCATTCGGATTTTGTTTATTTGACCTGAACTGCCTGGATTATGTGACCGTGGCGTCTGAGGGTATCATGCTACACGATGTAGGCCTTTTGGCGGCCACAATGTGCGATCCTGGACTAGGATTAAATCAGGTGTGGTAGTTAGCTACCTCTCTGGAGCTAAACTCTTTCCCCAGCTCACCTCGAGAGAAAACCAAAACCGACTCTAGACGTTTCCCCCCCCCCGGGAGTGCTAGGATGGATAGCGAAATGAGACCGAGGCTTTGTTTTCTAACGAAAGGAGCGCGCGGGTATGGGTTTCACCTCCACGGGGAACGGAATAAAGGCGGTCAGTTCATACGGAAAGTGGAACCCGGTTCTTCGGCCGATTTATCTGGGCTGCTCGCTGGGGACCGGGTGGTTGAGGTGAACGGGGAGAACGTGGAGCACGAGACGCACCACCACGTGAGCTCATTACAAAACAGCCCCTATGTGTGTGTGTGTGTGAGAGAGAGAGAGAGAGAGAGAGAGAGAGAGAGAGAGAGTGTGGTGTGAGCAAGAGCAAAAGAAGGAGAAAGAGAAGGTGAGGGAGGAGTGTGCGAGAGAGAACCTGTCTAGCATCTCCTGAATGGATGGAGAGAGACGGAGAGAGAGATAAGGAGAGAGTGGGGGGAGAGACATAGAAAGTGGGTGAGAGAGCGAGAGAGACATAGAGAGTGGGTGAGAGAGAGAGAGAGAGACATATAGAGTGTGTGAGAGAGAGCGAGAGAGAGAGATAACTGTTGTGGCCTTGGGGAAAGCATTAAACCAGGTCAGGACTTCCTGTGTCCTATGAATCAATAGGCTGCATTGTTATTCTATATGGGTGTTAAAGGAACAGTTTACTCAAATATCACCTCTCTCTCTCTCACACACACACACACACTCCGCCCCTCACCCCCCCCCCCCCCCCCCCCCCCCTCAGGTGGTATCCTGTATCCGTGTGCAGGAACACAGGGTGAGGCTCCTGGTGGTGGACCGCATCACGGAGGACTTCCTGTCCTCCCACGGCCTGCCCTGCTCCGAGGCGCTGGCCGTGCACCTGGGCACCCTCTCCCCTCGCACCTCCCCCCCGCCCCCCCCCCGCACACCCCCCGCCGCACCCCACGACGGCGCCCGACCCCGCCTCGGACGCAGAGGTGAGATCAGTCACACACACACGCATACACACACATGCTTTTGTTGTGTATTTGTCTGGCACACACACACCAACCCCCACAGTGGGAACACACACTCCTGTGACATCACCAGAGTCTTAAAGAGAGATCAGGGTTAGACAGAAGCTTAAGATAGCAATCACACACACAAAATCTCATTTGGGTCTGCGGTATTTATGAACCTATCAGCACCAGGACAGCATGCGTGTGTGTGTGTTGACAGAGTTGTTGACCATCTCTGCTATGGAAACAGTTTATTTCTGAGCTGCCGTCAGGTCATCATGGAGAAGATGAACTAGTTCTGATTCTGGAACTGGCCCCATCCTCTTTCATCCCTCCCTTCTTCCCTCCCTCCCTCCCTCCTTCCCTCCTTCCCTCACTCCCTCCCCCTCCCTCTTTACCTCTCCTCTCTCTCTTCCCTCTCCCTCATTTTTTCATTCCCCCTACATTGCCCTTCAGGGGAGTGTTCTAGATCTAGACATGGCTGGTTACCATAACGATATGGTTATACACACATACACATTTACAACACGTGCAAGAATGTGTGTTTGAAAGTTAATTGATGTAAAAAATGACGTGTTTGTTTTGCTGTGTGTGGTCTATCTGTCCAGTATACAGTGAAAGTCTTGATGTCTATCAAAGGGTGACTTAGCTTGACTCTAATCCAGCTTTAGCTCTGCTCTAGTCCCAACGCTAGCCTGACTTCAAACCCACATTAATCCCCTGGTTAGTACCCAGCCTAAGGGTTTAATCCAGCAGATACTGACCCACTCACATACTGAATACCTGGCTGAGCAGGGGGCCAGAGTAGAGGAGAGCAGAGTAGAGTAGAGCAGAGTAGAGTAGAGCAGAGCAGAGCAGAGTAGAGTAGAGCAGAGTAGAGCAGAGTAGACCAGAGGAAGGGAGAGCAGAATAGAGCAGAGTAGTGCAGAGTAGAGCAGAGCAGACCAGAGTAGAGGAAAGCAGAGCAAAGAGTTTATGGAAGTAAGGTGTATGCGTATGTAGGAAGGTGTAGGACGATGTCGTGAAAGGCTGCTTCTTCACCTCGTTTCACTTCCTGTCTTTCTCCAACGTTAACTTCCTCATTGTTTCACAGTCAAGGCTGGAGTTGTCGGGGTTACCGACGACGACGAAGACGGAACTCGTCCCCCGGTTGTGTCACCTGGTGAAAGGGGTTCTGGGATACGGCTTCAACCTGCACAGCGACAAGACCCGGCATGGCCAGTTCATCAGGTCCATTGACCCCGACTCACCAGCCCAGCTCGCTGACCTACGACCTCTAGACAGGCTAGTGGAGGTAACACACACACACACAGACTCTCTCACACAAACACATTCACACAAACACACACACAGTCTCTCTCGCCGAAACACTCTTACACATGAGCAGTTGGGCAGGTTGTTGGTGGGGATTGACAAGGCTGTGATTAGATGAGATTAGGCTGGATTATCTGGACGACTGCTGGGGGTGGAGGAGTGAAATATGGAGAGTGAAAGAGAGAAGGAGAGGGGGGAGAGAGAAAGTGAGGTGGTGGAGATGGAGGTTAAAGAGAAAGAAAGTGGAAAGGTGGACAGAGAGAGAATGAAGCAGAGAAGGAGGGAGAGGGAAAGGGGGAGAGAAAGAGGGGGGAGAGAGAAAAGAGAGTTGGGGAGGATTTGGTTGGAATACTCTGGACTAAATATTGAATAATATAAAAGATATATTTAGGGACTGGAGTTGTTAAATATAGAAAGAGAGAGAGGCAACTAAATGTGTCAGTTTCCTGGACTGTACAGTGACCCCCTCCACTGCCCCACCTAGAGCTGCAGTCTGGCGCCCCCCTCTGGACACCTGCTGTAACTGCAGCTGCGACCCCAGCAGAGACAAGGACTAGAGCAGTGGTCTTCAAACCTGGTCCTGAGGGCCCACTGTCCGGCATGTTCTAGATGTTTCCCTGCTCCAACACACCTGGTTGTCTTTGTCTCTGACAGCCTTTCCCTCCTCCCATCTCTCCTCCACCTGCCTCCTCCACCTGCCTCCTCCACCTGCCTCCTCCACCTGCCTCCTCCACCTGCCTCCTCCCATCTCTCCTCCACCTGCCTCCTCCCATCTCTCCTCCACCTGCCTCCTCCACCTGCCTCCTCCATCTGCCTCCTCCCATCTCTCCTCCATCTGCCTCCTCCCATCTCTCCTCCACCTGCCTCCTCCACCTGCCTCCTCCATCTGCCTCCTCCCATCTCTCCTCCATCTGCCTCCTCCCATCTCTCCTCCACCTGCCTCCTCCCATCTCTCCTCCACCTGCCTCCTCCATCTGCCTCCTCCCATCTCTCCTCCATCTGCCTCCTCCCATCTCTCCTCCACCTGCCTCCTCCCATCTCTCCTCCACCTGCCTCCTCCACCTGCCTCCTCCCATCTCTCCTCCACCTGCCTCCTCCATCTGCCTCCTCCCATCTCTCCTCCATCTGCCTCCTCCCATCTCTCCTCCACCTGCCTCCTCCCATCTCTCCTCCACCTGCCTCCTCCACCTGCCTCCTCCCATCTCTCCTCCACCTGCCTCCTCCACCTGCCTCCTCCCATCTCTCCTCCACCTGCCTCCTCCATCTGCCTCCTCCCATCTCTCCTCCACCTGCCTCCCCCCCGCCCCCACCCCCCCAGGTGAACAGGGTGAACATCGAGGGACTGAGACATTCCGAGGTGGTGGCGCTCATAAGGGGCGGGGCCGAGGAGACACGCCTCCTGGTGGTCGACCCGGAAACGGACGAGCTCTTCAAGAGGCTGGGGGTCACGCCCACAGAAAGTCACATCAAAGGTCCCCCCCTCTCTATCTCTCTCTGTCTCTCTCTCTATGTCTCCCTCCCTCTCTCTCTCTCCCTCCCTCTCTCTCTCTCTCCCTATCTCTCTCTCCCTATCTCTATCTCTCTCTCCTATCTTTCTCCAATGCTCTCTGTCTGAATATCTTTTATTCTGTGTATGTTCCTTTATTTACATCTGTCTATCTCCAACTCCCTCCCTGTCTCTCATTTCTCTTTCTCTCTATCTTGCTCTCTTTCTCTCTCCCTCCCATTTTCTTACTCCAGTCTTCTCCTCTCTTGGTTTACCAATCTCCTTCCTGTTCCCCCAGAGGTTTATGTTGATGAGCCAGAGAGCGAAAGCGTCCCGCCCACCCCCCTCCCCTACATGGACCCACCAATCATCAACGTGACCCTGATGGATCCACCAATCACAATCAACTCTCCCAAGTTACGGACCAATGGGAGCTCAGCATCCCAGTCCTCCAGCGGCTCAACCACCCAATCAGAGTTCAGCAGCTCAGATATGAGTATTCAGGTGAGTCGGGAATGTGTGTGAGTGTGTGTATAAATGTGAGTGTGTGTGTGTATATGTGTGTGTGTGTGTATTTGTATGTGTGTATATACGTGTGTGTGTGTGTGTGTGTGTGTGTGTGTAGATCCCAGAGGACGAGGAGCGGTGTGTGTTAGACCACTTCCTGGACAGCGGTCTGCGTTTGAGCCCCACTGCAGCCGAGGCCAAGGAGAAGGCCCGCGCCAAGCGCAGCAAGAAGACAGCGCCCCCTATGGACTGGAGCCAGAAACAGCAGATCTTCAGCAACTTGTGACCTGGGAGGAGAGGGGGGATGTATGGGTGGAGAAGGGAGAGAGGGAGGGAGAGATATCGGGTGGGGAGAGAGAGGGAGACAGATAGAGGGTGAGGGGAGAGAGGGAGGGAGAGATATCGGGTGGGGAGAGAGAGGGAGACAGATAGAGGGTGAGGGGAGAGAGGGAGGGAGAGATATCGGGTGGGGAGAGAGAGGGAGACAGATAGAGGGTGAGGGGAGAGAGGGAGGGAGAGATATCGGGTGGGTGGAGAGAGGGAGACAGATAGAGGGTGAGGGGAGAGAGGGAGAACGGGTGTGGAGGGGAGAGAAAAAAGTGTCAATGTTTCAACACCACATCAATGTCAACAGGAGCAACAATTTCTATGCATTCATGGCCATCTTCTGAACATTGTAACAGTGTTAATCTGCAGTTAACATATTTACATTTAGTCATTTGTACACATATGTACTGTTAAGCTACATGTGTATATTGTCTGTTCAGCATGCATAAACTTTACTGGTCGTTTCAATATTTCCATAGGGTCACTAGCCTCATAGACAAAAATAAAGTCACTCATATCTGTACGGGTCTAGATTTTCTAGATCTAGTCATCACTTTCATGCAGTGTAGAAATAGCAGAAGTTAGACCAGTGCACGTGGTTGAATCACAGTAGATCTAACCAATCCTTTATTTCTTCTAGAATTACTCAATATTTAAGCCTAGCTTAAGAGAAGGTCGTTTGTTAGTACTGTAAAGGCTATAATTTTATTTTCATTGCCGTAGCTTTCATAGACTTGCCAGCTCATATGAGTGCTCTGTATCCGATGTTCTTTCTGTGAAATAAAATAATCGTAATAAATACTTAGCACGATTTATGTGTTTATGTTTGTAATGTAAACAGTCTTGACGCGAAGCGTCTTGGTTTGGATAAAAATAAATAAAAGTTTAGCATGTATCTTTAATAAGTCTAGATTTCAAAATAAAAGTATTCCCTGGATACATAGCGTCTGAGTTGGTTTGAAGAGCAGGCTACGTTAATGATGCCGATGCAGTTCCCCCGTACAACAACCTTATTTTTTCGAATATTTGTTCAACCTTTCAAAACTTTCTGATTTGGTGAGTCCTCATCGAGTAGCCTACACATCAATGATGCAAACCTTTTTTTGTGAACCTTTGCATTTTTTATTCAACCTTTTTGAAAATTAAAAAATTTAAATTAATGCTAAACCATTTTCAACCTTTCCCCAAAAAAATCCACACGCAACACGACACAGAAAAGTTTTTAGTTTTTTTGTAATAGACAAAGTGTGATGGCCAGGAAATGAAAAAGGTGCGTAATGACAATAAATCATTTTGATCATGCCACCAAATACAGATTAAAACTAAAGTAACGAGCCTGGCTTGAAAATGTAAGAAGTAGGACAGATATGTAAGGAGTGAAAGGAAAAAGTTGTCAGAAAAGTAGATTTTTTTGTAATCTTCACTTCACTATTTAAGTAACAAAATATTTGTACAGGTGGGTGATTTGAATCTCTTGATTGAAGGTCAAAAGCTCTAACCACTAAGCCAGTGGTTCTCAATCCTGGTCCTCAGGTACTGAACGTCCTGCATGTTTTAGATGTTTCCCTGCTCCAACACACCTGATTCAAATGAATGGGTCGTTATCTAGTTACGCAGAAGACTTAACGACCCATTCATTTGAATCAGGTGTGTTGGAGCAGGGAAACATCTAGAACATGCAGGACAGGGGGTCCCTGAGGACCAGGGTTGAGATCCACTGCACTAAGCTATGCCCATCCAAAGCGAGATGGTGGTTAGGAAAATAAACACGTTCCATACACAACATAGAGTCTACACTCTCGCTCACCGACAAAATGTGGTCATAGTAAAAGAAAAACAGGTGCTGTTTCACAAAGTGTTTATTGTTTTTATACATTTTAATATTTGCCATTAAATGATGGGATGTTTTGAGACTGGTTATAACTGCCCTGCTTCACACTCCAACGCTGGTGTGGAATATTACAAAATAAACAAATGTGCCAAAAATGTTGCTTAAAATGTAAACAGTATCTATAAATGTTTAATTTATGTCGATAGAAGTTCATCAAGGCGATAGAAACAGACAAAATCTAAACAAAAAAACAAAACAAAGGATCATTATTTTCAAAGATTGTAATAAACACTAATAATAACATTGATGACAAAACTGATCATCGATCACAGATGAATGAGTTCTACTGATATAGGTACAAAATAAAGGCAGGCAGCGAGACACAAGCACACACACGGACACACACACACTGACACACACACACTGACACACACACACACACTCACACAAGCTCACAGTTATATAGGCTTGGAGGATATTAATGTGAATAAAAAATACAGAACACATGACTACAGTACAACAACCCCCCCCCCCCACACACACACACACACACACACACACACACACACACACACACACACACACTAAAGCCGCCCCTGTAGTTTTAAAATGTTGCGGAGGATCACCTCCTTGTCTTTCCTGAACGGAGGCCTTCAGAGATTCACCTGGACACTCACACTAACAGAACCGTGTGTGTGTGTGTGTGTGTGTGTGTGTGTGTGCGCTAGGGTTGTGTACTGAACCAGGCACACATATCCACAGACAGGAGAGATGAGGAGCCGCACACGCCCGCAGTAGCAGACACACGAACAGAGACGATGACATCAGCAGAAAATAAAAGATAGCACTCACAAACACATGTTCCTGTCTATGTGCCCCTGTGTGCCCCTCCCCAAGTTAAATCTTGTTTATCAAACAATGCCACCTACAATTAACGCAAAGTACTGATAACGTGTGTGCGTGATGCGTGTCTGTATATCTGTGCATTCTCAAGTAAAAACAAAAATCTGGCAGCAGTAATTACCTCCCTACCTACCTCCCCCCCCCTCTCCATTTCTCACGCCCTCTCTTCTCCTATCGCTCTGTATAACCCTCTTTCCTTTCCTTCTCTCTATCCAAGTGTCCCATCCTTTCCCACGACTTTCACAGTTCATCTCTCTATCCCTCTAACAGTACCCCTTGTTTAAAAAAATTTTTTTTTACTCCATCTTTCTCTATCCATCCCTATGTTAGTGGTCAGTGTTGGGTCCCGTCTAGTTAAGCTAGAGGTGTCCCTCCCTGCCCCGCCCACCCTCCCTCTATGGACAAACACATAGGCTGTGGGGACTGTCTGTCAGGGGGAGCAGCCAATCGCATCACTTCCCCCACAGATGTGGGCGGTGCTATAGACAGATTGATGACACAGCTCCTACTGGCTCACCTGGAGAGAGGGAGGGAGGGAGGGAGGGAGAGATGGAGGAGAGGGATGGAGAGAGATGGGAGAGAAGGAGGAGAGAGAGAGAGAGAGAACAATTGTAAAGTCTGATCTTTTTCCAGGTAATAAAGTTACTCGTACGGTAATGAGTGTGTGTGTGTGTGTGTGTGTGTGTGTGTGTGTGTGTGTTACCTGCCACCCCGGGGTGTGTGTGTGTGTGTTTGGGGTCGTGGGGGTTTAGACACCATAGCAGGCAGCCAGCCTCTCCTTCAGCTGAGGGGGGAACTGCTCTGAGAACTGCAGCCAGTTCTCCTCCCCCACCTGCTCCTTAAACCCATGGAGGATCTGGAGGGGGGAGGGGGGGAGGAGAGATGGGGGGAGAGGGAAGGAAATATATCATCAAATCACAAATTTAAAAACTTTACACAGAGAACACAATACACACTCATATACACACACACCTTGTAACATGTCTCTGAGGTCATCCTTAGGGCTCACCCACGAGGCCACAGCATCACAGAAAAAGATAAAGTCCTGGATGGGGGGGAGAAAGAAAGAAAGAGATCGATAGTAAGAAAGATAAAGAGTAAGACAGGAACTTGTTTTATCAGACAGAACCACACCCTCCCCAGTATGTCCCCAGCACCGGGTCCACCTGCTGAAGAGACGAATCACACCCCCCTCACCTGGACCACGCCCCCTGGGTTTACACCAATCATCACACAGATCCCGCGGAAGGCGGAATCTTTCTCCTCATTGTCGCGGATGTTTCGTAATGACGTACACCTATCTCACACACAAACACACACACACAGTTAGCTAATATCGGCAAGAACATTCCGTTTGTGTGTATGTAGGAGTGTGTGTGTATGTGCTGTGTGTGTACCTCTGTGTGTGTTTGTGTGTGTCTCACCATGGTCTGATGAACTGTTGCAGCAGGGGGGCCACTTCCTGTGGACACACGTACCCCAGCCGACCAATCGTAATGGCTGCAGGGGGGGGGGGGGGGTGGAGTCAGTCAAGTGTCAATAACAACAAAGTAACCCTGAACTGCCTCTGTGTGAGTTTTGTGTACCTGTGTG
>NC_085039.1:11919793-11943194 GCF_963692335.1 Osmerus eperlanus
CCAGAAGGGTCTTGGGAGTGTTGGGTCTGTTGATGATCTCCACCAGCTGGTTCAGAACCAGAGACACATATGGCTGCATTTCCACTCCTGAGGAGGGGGAGGGAGGAGGTGGTGGAGGGGGTGGGGAGGAGGGGGAGGGAGGAGGGGGAGGGAGGGGGTGGTGGAGGGGGTGGGGAGGGGGTGGTGGAGGGGGAGGGAGGAGGGGGAGGGAGGGGGTGGTGGAGGGGGTGGGGAGGAGGTGGTGGAGGGGGTGGGGTGGAGGGGGTGGGAGGAGGGGGAGGGAGGGGGTGGTGGAGGGGGTGGGGAGGGGGTGGTGGAGGGGGAGGGAGGAGGGGGAGGGAGGGGGTGGTGGAGGGGGTGGGGAGGAGGTGGTGGAGGGGGTGGGGAGGAGGTGGTGGAGGGGGTGGGGAGGAGGGGGAGGGAGGAGGGGAGGGAGGGGGTGGTGGAGGGGGTGGGGAGGGGTGGTGGAGGGGGAGGGAGGAGGGAGGGGGTGGTGGAGGGGGTGGGGAGGAGGTGGTGGAGGGGGTGGGGAGGAGGTGGTGGAGGGGTGGGAGGAGGGGAGGGAGGAGGGGGAGGGAGGGGGTGGTGGAGGGGTGGTGGAGGGGGAGGGAGGAGGGGGAGGGAGGGGGTGGTGGAGGGGGTGGGGAGGGGGTGGTGGAGGGGGAGGGAGGAGGGGAGGGAGGGGGTGGTGGAGGGGGTGGGGAGGAGGTGGTGGAGGGGGTGGGGAGGAGGTGGTGGAGGGGGTGGGGAGGAGGGGGAGGGAGGAGGGGGAGGGAGGGGGTGGTGGAGGGGGTGGGGAGGGGGTGGTGGAGGGGGTGGGGAGGGGGTGGTGGAGGGGGTGGGAAGGAGGTGGTGGAGGGGGAGGGAGGGGTGGTGGGGAGGAGGTGGTGGAGGGGGAGGGAGGAGGTGGTGGAGGGAGGAGTGGTGGAGGGGAGGGAGGAGGTGGTGGAGGGAGGAGGTGGTGGAGGGGGAGGGAGGAGGTGGTGGAGGGGGAGGGAGGGGTGGTGGGGAGGAGGTGGTGGAGGGGGAGGGAGGAGGTGGTGGAGGGGGTGGGAGGAGGTGGTGGAGGGGGAGGGAGGGGTGGTGGGGAGGAGGTGGTGGAGGGGGAGGGAGGAGGTGGTGGGGGAGGGAGGAGGTGGTGGAGGGGGAGGAGGGTGGTGGTGGAGGGGGAGGAGGTGGTGGAGGGGGAGGGAGGAGGTGGTGGAGGGGGAGGGAGGGGTGGTGGGGAGGAGGTGGTGGAGGGGGAGGGAGGAGGTGGTGGAGGGGGAGGGAGGAGGTGGTGGAGGGGGTGGGAGGGGTGGAGGCACACTGAACAAAACATCCTCCAGTCTTCTAACTTCAGACATTTCGCTTTCAAGCGAAACACACAAAGTTGTATTACACTGGTGAATACACTTACGAACAAACAAACACACACACACACACACACACACTCACCAGTCTGCATGCTGATCTCTCCGATGGCCCAGGTGGCGTTCACGCACACACACACACACACTCACCAGTCTGCATGCTGATCTCTCCGATGGCCCAGGTGGCGTTGTTGCACACAGAGATGAACTCAGGGTTCAGGTTGGTTCCCAAGATGGGCATGAACTCAGCTGGGGACACACACGATAACAGGTACTTTAATAACAAGGCCTGGAACAAGAGGAGAGGAGGGGAAAGGAGGAGAGGAGAAGAGGAGAGGAGAGGAGAGGAGGAGAGGAGAGGAGAGGAGGAGAGGAGAGGAGGAGAGGAGGACAGGAGAGGAGGAGAGGAGGAGAGGAGAGGAGGAGAGGAGAGGAGAGAAGGAGAGGAGGAGAGGAGGACAGGAGGAGAGGAGAGGAGGAGGACAGGAGAGGAGGAGAGGAGGACAGGAGAGGAGGAGAGGAGGACAGGAGAGGAGGAGAGGAGAGGAGAGAAGGAGAGGAGGAGAGGAGGACAGGAGAGTAGGAGAGGAGAGGAGGACAGGAGAGGAGGAGAGGTTACCTATGCAGGGTTTGACGTGGGGGAAACAAGCCTTGGTCAGGTCTCCTAGCAACGCAAACGAACTCTGTCTCACCTCCGGCATTGTGTCCTGGAGATACACACACACACGTAAACACACACACACTTCCTCCACACACACACACACACACACACACACACAACACACCCTCTATCCCGCACTCCACCCCCCCCCCCCTGACCTGCATGCACTGGAAGAGCAGGGTCATGATGTTGGAGTGGGACACCAGCGTGTCCACGTGGACCCCCAGCCCCTCAGCCAGCCCGCTCAGCAGGTCCAGAGCCACGATCATGAAGTCCTTATCCGGAGCCTCGTACTGGTCAGGCTGCTGGCTGTACATCTGGAGGAGGGAGGGAGGGGGGGAGGGTAAGAGAACAGTTATTTGTGACCATGTCAGTGTCACAGACCATGAATGTACGCGTGTGTGTGTGTGTGGTCTCACCATGGCCTGGGCCAGGGTCTTCTGTACCAGGGTGACAGTGCTCTGTGTGTGTGTGTGTGTGTGTGTGTGTGGTCTCACCATGGCCTGGGCCAGGGTCTTCTGTACCAGGGTGACAGTGCTCTGTGTGTGTGTGTGTGTGTGGTCTCACCATGGCCTGGGCCAGGGTCTTCTGTACCAGGGTGACAGTGCTCTGTGTGTGTGTGTGGTCTCACCATGGCCTGGGCCAGGGTCTTCTGTACCAGGGTGACAGTGCTCTGTGTGTGTGTGTGTGTGTGTGGTCTCACCATGGCCTGGGCCAGGGTCTTCTGTACCAGGGTGACACAGCGCTGGTAGACAGGCTCACAGTACGGCAGGAAACCACTCTGCAGCGCCGTGGCAACCGACGACAAACACTGAGGGAGGGAGAGAGAAAAGGAGGAGGGTTGGAGGGAGATGAGAGAGGGAGAAGGAGAGAGAGACAGAGTGAGAGAGGGAGAAGGAGAGAGAGACAGAGTGAGAGAGGGAGACGAGAGAGAGTGAGAGACAGTGAGAGAGGGAGAAGGAGAGAGAGACAGAGTGAGAGAGGGAGAAGGAGAGAGAGACAGAGTGAGAGAGGGAGAAGGAGAGAGAGACAGAGTGAGAGAGGGAGAAGGAGAGAGAGACAGAGTGAGAGAGGGAGAAGGAGAGAGAGAGAGAGAGAGAGTGAGAGAGGGAGAAGGAGAGAGAGAGAGAGAGAGAGTGAGAGAGGGAGAAGGAGAGAGAGAGAGAGCTAAGGAACAACAGGAGCCTCCTCACCTCCAGCAGGGGGAACAGGTCCTTGTCTTCATCCTTCAGCTCGTTCCACTTGGCTATGAGAGGAGGCATCAGCTTCTGGATGTACTCCTGGAGGGAGGGAGGGAGGTGACATATACGTCAGAGTATGTGTGTTTATGAGTGAGAGTTCTCTACCTTCAGGCTAGTTGAGGTGGTGTGTGTGTGTGTGTGTGTGTACCGGCTGGTTGAGGTGGTGTCCCACAGAGTCGGCCAGCGTCCCGATGGCGTCGTACAGGATCAGCAGGTTCTTGTGCTGGTACTTCCCGAAGGCGAACACCAGCGTGTCCAGGATGAAGCTCAGGTAGGGGACCAGCTCAGTGCACGCCTCCTCCTCCAGGGTGGCAAACGCACTGGGGGGGAGAGAGGGACAGGAGAGGGAGGTTACGTCTAAGAGGGGATGTACACAAAGTCCACACACACCTTCCCCCTCCACCTCCACCTCCTCAAACACACACACACACCTTCCCCCTCCACCTCCTCACACACACACACACCTTCCCCCTCCACCTCCTCACACACACACACACACACACACACACCTTCCCCCTCCACCTCCTCACACACACACACACCTTCCCCCTCCACCTCCTCACACACACACACACACACACACACCTTCCCCCTCCACCTCCTCACACACACCTTCCCCCTCCACCACCACCTCCTCACACACACACACCTTCCCCCTCCAGCTCCTCAAACACACACACACACACACCTTCCCCCTCCACCTCCTCACACACACCTTCCCCCTCCACCTCCTCACACACACACACACACACACACACCTTCCCCCTCCACCTCCTCACACACACACACACACACACACACACACCTTCCCCCTCCACCTCCTCACACACACCTTCCCCCTCCACCACCTCCTCACACACACACACACACACACACCTTCCCCCCCCAGCTCCTCAAACACACACACACCTTCCCCCTCCACCTCCTCACACACACCTTCCCCCTCCACCTCCTCACACACACACACACACACACACACACACACCTTCCCCCTCCAGCTCCTCAAACACACACACCTTCCCCCTCCACCTCCTCACACACACCTTCCCCCTCCACCTGCTCACACACACACACCTTCCCCCTCCACCTCCTCACACACACACACACCTTCCCCCTCCACCTCCTCACACACACCTTCCCCCTCCACCTCCTCACACACACACACACACACACACACACCTTCCCCCTCCACCTCCTCACACACACACACACACACACCTTCCCCCTCCACCTCCTCACACACACCTTCCCCCTCCACCACCTCCTCACACACACACACACACACACCTTCCCCCTCCACCTCCTCACACACACCTTCCCCCTCCACCTCCTCACACACACACACACACACACACACACCTTCCCCCTCCACCTCCTCACACACACACACACCTTCCCCCTCCACCTCCTCACACACACCTTCCCCCTCCACCTCCTCACACACACACACACACACCTTCCCCCTCCTCACACACACACACACACCTTCCCCCTCCCCCTCCCCCTCCACACACACACACACACCTTCCCCCTCCACCTCCTCACACACACACACACACACACACACACACCTTCCCCCTCCACCTCCTCACACACACACACACACACACACACACACCTTCCCCCTCCACCTCCTCACACACACCTTCCCCCTCCACCACCTCCTCACACACACACACACACACACACACACCTTCCCCCCCCAGCTCCTCAAACACACACACACCTTCCCCCTCCACCTCCTCACACACACCTTCCCCCTCCACCTCCTCACACACACACACACACACACACACACACCTTCCCCCTCCAGCTCCTCAAACACACACACCTTCCCCCTCCACCTCCTCACACACACCTTCCCCCTCCACCTGCTCACACACACACACCTTCCCCCTCCACCTCCTCACACACACACACACCTTCCCCCTCCACCTCCTCACACACACCTTCCCCCTCCACCTCCTCACACACACACACACACACCTTCCCCCTCCACCTCCTCACACACACACACACACACACCTTCCCCCTCCACCTCCTCACACACACCTTCCCCCTCCACCACCTCCTCACACACACACACACACACACCTTCCCCCTCCACCTCCTCACACACACCTTCCCCCTCCACCTCCTCACACACACACACACACACACACACCTTCCCCCTCCACCTCCTCACACACACACACACACCTTCCCCCTCCACCTCCTCACACACACCTTCCCCCTCCACCTCCTCACACACACACACACACACCTTCCCCCTCCTCACACACACACACACACCTTCCCCCTCCCCCTCCACCTCCACACACACACACACACCTTCCCCCTCCACCTCCTCACACACACACACACACACACACACACCTTCCCCCTCCACCTCCTCACACACACCTTCCCCCTCCACCTCCTCACACACACACACACACACACACCTTCCCCCTCCACCTCCTCACACACACCTTCCCCCTCCACCTCCTCACACACACACACCTTCCCCCTCCACCTCCTCACACACACACACACACACACCTTCCCCCTCCACCTCCTCACACACACACACCTTCCCCCTCCACCTCCTCACACACACACACACACACACCTTCCCCCTCCACCTCCTCACACACACACACCTTCCCCCTCCACCTCCTCACACACACCTTCCCCCTCCACCTCCTCACACACACACACCTTCCCCCTCCACCTCCTCACACACACCTTCCCCCTCCACCTCCTCACACACACCTGCAGGCGGCCTCCTGCACCCTCTTGTTGCTGTCCAGGATGCGCTGCAGCAGAGCGGTCATCAGGGGCTTGAGGGAGGAGTCGGGCGGCTGGCTGACCACCCAGTGGGCGTAGCGGCTCAGCGTCCAGCAGGAGATAGAGCGTACCAGGGCCTTCTTATCACACAGACTCTGCACCAGGTGGGGCATCAGCTCGGGCAGGTAGGGCAGCATGCCCTGCATGCAGCCTGGGGGAGGAGGGAGGAAGGAGAGACATGGGGAAAAGGGTTTAGAAGACAGGGGATCATGGGAACTGTAGTCCTCCAGGTAGCCAGAGAGAATGGTGGGAACTGTAGTCCTCCAGGTAGCCAGAGAGGATCATGGGAACTGTAGTCCTCCATGTAGCCAGAGAGGATGGTGGGAACTGTAGTCCTCCAGGTAGCCAGAGAGGATGGTGGGGGCTGTAGTCTCACCCTCAGCGATGGCGCCCAGCACCAGGATGCCGGACTCCTTGACGACCCAGTCGGGGTGGAACAGCAGGCCCTTCAGCAGGGGCAGCAGGTGGGGCAGCAGGTCGTCACGGAACACGTTAGCCAGCACATCCAGGGCCGCCGCCGAACACTTCCCTGGAGGGGGGAAGAGGGGGGAGAGAGAGAGAGAGAGAGAAAGAGGTGGGGGTAGTAGGGAAGGGAGAGAGAAAGAAAAGAGAGGAGGGGGGTAGCAGAGAGAGTGTGAATAGAGCAGGTTTCTAGACCCTAGTCTTTGGGTGTCCTCTCTCTGATTGGCCGGCCTCTCTCTGATTGGCCGGCCTCTCTCTGATTGGCCGGCCTCTCTCTGATTGGCCGGCCTCTCTCTGATTGGCCGGCCTCTCTCTGATTGGCCGGCCTCTCTCTGATTGGCCGGCCTCTCTCTGATTGGCCGGCCTCTCTCTGATTGGCCGGCCTCTCTCTGATTGGCCGGCCTCTCTCTGATTGGCCGGCCTCTCTCTGATTGGCCGGCCTCTCTCTGATTGGCCGGCCTCTCTCTGATTGGCCGGCCTCTCTCTGATTGGCCGGCCTCTCTCTGATTGGCCGGCCTCTCTCTGATTGGCCGGCCTCTCTCTGATTGGCCGGCCTCTCTCTGATTGGCCGGCGTCACTCACGCAGGTTCCAGTCGGACAGCGTGTCGTCGTCATCCTCGTCGTCCTCGTCGATGTCCTCGTCATCCTCGCCCCCCCCGCCCTCGTGCTGCAGGGTGACGGTGCGAGAGCGGTGGAACCGGGGCTTGATGTCCTGCTCGCTGTCAGGGACCGCCTCGTCCTCCTCCACGTCCCCCTGGGGGGAGGGGAGGGAGGGGGGGGTCAGGTACACAGAGGTTATATAACTCACTCCCAACAGACCAGGTTGTACAGTACTCCTCCCCCACTCCCCCCCTCCCCCCGCCTGGTCAGACTACAGGGAGGAACCGCAGGACTCACCTTCAAGAGGATGATGTCGATCTCAGAGTACTTCATCCCGTTCACCAGGATGGGGATTAGTCTGGGGGAGAGCAGAGAACTGGACTGAGACACGCGGCATGGAGACATGTTGGCATGGTGACATGTTGGCATGGTGACATGTTGGCATGGTGACATGGAGACGTGTAAAGGTGTTTCGTGAATCTTTGAAGGTTTGTGTGTGTGTGTGTATATAAGCGTATGTGTACTCACTGCAACAGGTGTGTGTGTGTGTACTCACTGCACCAGGTGTCCAGACAGGGCCTCCTTGCAGACAGGCTGCTCTGCCAAGGTGAGCCAGAACTCACAGGCCTCCAGAGACACGTTCTCATCAGGGTCCTGGGTCCTCTGGAGCATGTACTGCATACAGGGGGAGACAAGGGGGGGAGGGAGGGACAGAGGGAGAAAAGGAGAGACAGGATGAGGCAGAGACAAGATTTTAAAAAGCCAACGAAAGAGAGGCGAGTGTGCTGTCCAGGGCTCAGGAGTCGGCCTACCTGGATGATGCTGTGCATGTGGGGGATGAGGCGGTCGATGCGGACCTCCAGCAGCATGACCAGAGCCCTGCACACGTTCTTCCTCACCTCCGAGTCCTCATCACCCGCCAGAGCAAACAGACTCTGCAAGGGGGGGAGAGAAGGAGAGAGGAAAGGAGGAGGAGAGAGGAGATGAGGAGGAGAGAGGAGATGAGGAGGAGAGGATGAGTAGAGAGAGGAGATGAGGAGGAGTAGAGAGAGGAGAGGAGTAGAGAGGAGAGGAGTAGAGAGGAGGAGTAGAGAGGAGAGGAGTAGAGAGGAGAGGAGTAGTAGAGAGAGGAGAGGAGTAGAGAGGAGTAGAGAGGAGAGGAGTAGAGAGGAGGAGTAGAGAGGAGAGGAGTAGAGGAGAGGAGTAGAGAGGAGAGGAGTAGAGAGGAGAGGAGTAGTAGAGAGAGGAGATGAGGAGGAGAGAGAGAAGAGGAGTAGTAGATAAGAGGAGAGAGAGGAGAGGAGAGAGAGGTTCTTACCTCTATGTAGGTGTCTATGTTATCCATGAGAGCTTGAGCTCTGTTGATGATGAACTGGTTGACACATGCGATGGCATGTGACCTGGAGGTGGAGGAGGAGAGGGGGAGGAGGAGGGGGGAGGGAGGAGGAGAGGGGGAGGAGGAGGGGGGGGGCAGATATATGTGTTTAACAACAATACAACAACACAATACACCAGTAAAGAGACCTAGATAAATAACGGGCAGAAAAAGAGAGAGGGGGGAGAGAAGCGGGCTGGGATCTGATCTTGACCTGATCTTGGGGCTGCAGTGTTTGAAGAACTGCAGGAACTTGGGGATCATGATGTTGAGGGGCCGGTTGAGAGCATCACTGTCCAGCAGCTCAGACGAGTCCTCACAGATCTTCTGAAGAGCTCCGAAAGAACCCTGGGGAGGGAGGGAGGAAGGAACGGGGGGAGGGAGGGAGGGAGGAAGGGAGGGAGGGGAAATGGCAAGACAGAGAGGGACAGTAAGCAACAGAGGGAGATTTGATTATATAAGTGCTTTTGCTAACATTACATGGAGAGAGTAGGTGTGTGTGTGTGAGAGTGTGTGTGAGTGAGACCTCGCAGGTGTTGTAGTCCTCAGAGTTGAGCAGGTTACACAGCTGAGGAAGCAGGTCTGGCCAGGTCTGGAGCTCTCCTTTAGAGGCTATGGTCGTGATCAGTATCCCTGCACGCACACACACACAAGCCCAAATGTTTCCTGATGAATATACACTCCTACACAGACAAAGTCCATTACCTGCTAAAACACCCACACACTGATTCACTATCAGAACACACACACACACACATCTGCATGGCTCTCTCTGTATCACATATCTCCTTTCACACACACCCACACACACTCTAGGGGAACACAGCCATCTTCATCTTCAGACTCACCAGCAGAACACACACACACACAGACACACACACAAACACACACACAAACACACACACAGACACACACACAGACACACACACCGATGGTGGCCCTGATGAGGGGCGAGGGATCCCCGATGTTGTTGAGACATTCCTGCTTGATGAAGTCGGCCACGGCCGGGGGCAGGTTCTGGTAGTGCGCCTTCACATTGTTCTTCAGGATCAGCCCACTCAGGGAGCGAGTCGGCTCATCTGGGGGAAGGAGGGAGGAGAGGAGGGGAGGAGAGGAGGGGAGGAGAGGCACAGAAGGGAGAGGAGGAGAAGAGGAAAGGTTCTTTATTATCCACAACGGGGTGATTTGCTTTACAGCCAGCAGAACCTGAACATACAACAACTGGAGAGGGGTGGGGGAGGCTGAGTGTGACATAAGAACAGGCGCACACACACACACACACACACTCACCTTCAGATTTGAGGCTGGTGAGGACGAAGATGAGATAGTTGTTGAAGTCAGGGTACTGGTTGAGCTGCTCCAGTTTCTACAGGCTGTTAAGGAGGCTGTTTACACTGAGAGGGTTCATCAACACACACACACACACACGGACATACCTGAACACACACACATGAACACACACGGACATGAACACACCCACACACTTCCAGCTGGTAGGATACCTCCTGGACTGATCTCTGAGTAGCGGTATCTGGGGACTGAGAATCCTTCAGCAGCTGGAGAACTTGCTGGAGACCCTGCTCATCCGGTTTCCATTCCATCCTGGTCTCACACACACGCACACACACGCGAGTGATGACAATGACTGTGACCCTGTTTCCTCTATAATGAGCGGTGTTCAAAACACCGCGTTCAACCATGTGAGCGACCATGTAACTGGGAGCTGTCATTACATATATCTAACGTTAGGTACGCACCGACTAAGCTAACACGCCAGCTAGAGAAACACATCGCTACATTATGTTAGCTAACCTAAGGCTCGTTAACCATTTCTGGTACATGCAATCAAGCTAGCCTAGTCATAATTTGAACGTTACGAGTGTGAATCATCCTGCACGAATACAATACACCAAATTCACGTTTTGCGCAGGATGCTTAGGTATATTAGGTTTACATTACATTCCTAGCAAGCAAGCTAACTGGCGCTAGCGAAATACTAAAATCACGCTAGCTAATGACAGAAACTCTCGAAATGTTGCGCAATCGTCAAGACAATAGAAAGTACACATCACGTTTCATTGCACAGCCACTCAATGCATCCGCAATGGCTAGCAAGCTATCTTGCTAAAACAGTATCGAAAGTACCGCCAAAGCTTTGCTTTCGGTAGCTTAACCTTACCTGGCTGCAGCAATTTGCGATTTTAAAACGCGTGTCCACCTCGCTAGCTACAGTAGCTTTATTCCCTTCGTTTGGCGTCCTGTAGAAGCGTTGACGATTGAATGGCAACTGCAAACCGACCGTGTCTCGTAAATATTCTCAGGATAGATACAGAACAAGCTAACCAGGTTCAATAGCTACATCATCATCATTTCTCTGTTTGAATTGTGTGTTAGGGATCCGGTAAATACTGCACAATGTGCACGTTCAAAAACGTCCTTGTCCAGATTCAGCTTCCGTAGTCGGTGGCCCCGTTTTAGGATTCGCTACGGCACTTGAATTGAGGAACAGCATCTAATTAAAGTTTTTTTTAAATGACAGTTAAATATATTGACATAATAATTTGAAATTCACAACTGACCAGATACTTTATTTCATAAATGCTATAAACAACAAATAAAAGATACATTTTGTACCAGTGTGTGTGTGTGTGTGTGAGAGAGAGAGAGAAAGAGAGAGAGAGACAAAGACAAATAGACATGACCAGTTTCAAAACACAAATTTTATTCAAACACTCCATTTCCTATCAGCAAGTGATACAATGTCAGTGCATGGTTTGCCGTCATCCTTTTCTTGAGCTATGAGGAGGAGGAGGAGAGGTAGGAGGAGAAGGAGGAGGAGAGGTAGGAGATCAGCACAGAGAGCTGATCTCACTCTTGCTGCAGCCCCACTTGCAGCAGGCGTTGGACAGCCCCACCACAACGTCCCGGCCCTTCCTGTCCGCACTGCGAAGAGCCTCCAGCACTTCCTCTAACATGGGCGAGCGAGCCAATCGGTTGAAGCCGGTCGCGGCTCCGGCGGACCCCGTGTCTCTGGCGTCCCCTGCCCGGGCTGGGGCCTCCAGGCCTGGGCTTTGATGGCTGGCGAGTCCGAGGATGGAGTTGGAGCTCCAGGGGTTGTAGGCCTCACCTTCACCGTCGAGGGAAAGGTCACCTGGAGGGAATCGTGTGTTGAAACACTGAAACGCAAACAAACATACCTGCCCCCTTACCTACACACACCACACACCATTTACACCCCCTCCCTGGGCCATCATCGGGCTCACAAACACACACACACATATACCCCCCTCGCCCCGGTCCTCACCTGTCTCCCCAGGTGACCTCCTCCAGCGGGACCCTCCGCAGGTGAAGATGACGGCTCTGATAAACTCCCTCCCACACAGCTTCACCCCGTAGATGGAGGGCAGACCCTCGCTGGCCTCGCCCCGGCCCACCAGCGCCACCAGCAGGCCAAACACCAGCACTGCAGCCTTCCACATAGCAGCAGACAGGGAGGAGAGAGACACACAGCTGGAGAACAGAGACAGGGAGGGAGAGAGACAGAGGTGAGAGGGGGACAGAGAAGGAGAGATGAGACAGAGGATAGCAGTGAGAAGGAAAGATGAGAGAGAAAGGAAAGATGGGAGAGAGAGAAAGAGAGATGAGAGGATAGTAGTGAGAAGGGAACCTTGAACTTGATCCTTATGGCTGGCGGGACTCTGTTGAGTGTGACTCCGTCTTGTTGGTTGTTCTTCTGCTCTCCTCTCTTTTATACCCTCTGATCTCAACACACACACAAACACACACACACACACACAGTCCTGGGGAGATTAGCTAGGTTGGAGACCTTTACAGCAACAATGACCAAGGCTGAACCGTAGTCTGATTAAACATGATTGGCTCGATCAGGTCTGGGTGGAAGTGATGTCACAGCTGTAGTCTCTTATCTTATCTCCTGACCTTTCCCTGACCTTTCTGTCCCCCGGCCTATCTGTCTCTGCCCCCCGCCCGCCCCCCCCCCTCCCGCCCCCCCAGATCTACCAGGTTGATCAAGGAGCTGGATGATGTCGCCGTATGTGTGTCACTGTACAAGTGACAATGTTTTTGGGGCTATCTTGTTGTTTATGATCATTGACCTATGCACTGTTTGTAAAGCTCTCTTGTAAGTCGCTTTGGATAAAAGCGTTTGCTAAATGAATAAATGTAAATGTGTGTCCTCGTCATCTGACACACAACAATCTTCCGACTTTCTAAAAACTCCACCTAGCGTGTGTGTCACATAGTGTGTGTATGTGTCACATAGTGTGTGTATGTGTCACATAGTGTGTGTATGTGTCACATAGTGGGTGTATGTGTCACATAGTGGGTGTATGTGTCACATAGTGGGTGTATGTGTCACATAGTGTGTGTGTGTCACAGTGTGTGTGTGTACATTCACATTCCTCACTGGAGACACTGAAACGTACCACAGAATACCTTTTAATCCTTTTATTTTTTATCAAAACGTATTACACCAGCGTTGGGTCTGGAGGAGAGTGAAGGGTTATGATCACAACCTGGAACACCTGCCAACCAGTACAGACACAACACCCTCCATCTCCCTCCCTCCCTCTCTCTCTCCCTCCTTCCATATCTCCCTCCCTGCCTCTCTCTCCTTCATCTCCCTCCCCCTCCCCCTCCATGGTGGAGGTGCGTCAGACCAAGTCTGATTCTGAATAAGGAGCATTTATAAGCACCGCCGGACATTTAGTGCCATACAACGATCTCACAGTAACCTTGACAACGATCTCACAGTAACCTTGACAACGATCTCCCAGTAACCTTGCCTCTTCCTCTCACACACAGCCCGATTTATTTCGGTCTCTCGCGCACTTCGAAATACTCACACTACAACAACATTAACAAAACTAAAAACGGGAGAAAACTCACTAAAATCATCTTTGTCCGATTCTGCTCTCCGTGAAATGATCATCATTTAGCGACAGTGATGCACAAAAAGAAAATTACAAATAAAAACAACAACATGAAAATGACGTCCTTACAGAGACGAGAGGGAGGGGGGTTACACCCTTCCCATGGTCCCCTTGGCAGCACGACAGTCATTTCTCCCGGTTCAAGTCGACAGGTGTGATAACAGCATAACAACAGAGTATTAACAGTAATGAACTAAGGTGTAGATATCTAGAGCTAGAGAGGAACACCCCTCTGATCTCCCTCATAGGGCATTTGTGTGTGTGTGTGTGTGAGAGGATCAGCAGACACACACACCTTTGTGCAGCGCCTCGTTGGTCATGCGGTTGATGTATCTGGAGCTGGTCTCTGGAACGAGCCACTTCATCACCGTGTTTATACACGTCTTCTGTAGGAGCTCCACACACTGCACTGCAGGAGAGAGAGAGAGAGAGAGAGAGAGAGAGAGAGAGAGAGAGAGAGAGAGAGAGAGAGAGAGAGAGAGAGAGAGAGAGAGAGAGAGAGAGAGAGAGAGAGAGAGAGAGAGAGAGAGAGAGAGAGAGAGAGAGAGAGAGAGAGAGATGAGAGAGAGAGAGAGAGAGAGAGAGGAGAGAGAGAGAGAGAGAGAGAGAAGAGAGAGAGAGAGGGGGGGGGGGGGGGAGGAGGAGAGGTAGAGAAGGAGTGGTGAGACAGGTAGGTGAAGGAGAGAGAGGTCAAGGTCAAGAAGGGAGATGAAGAAAGCAGCGAGTGAGAAGAGGATCAGTGTTGTGGAGAACGCCTGGGAAGGAAAGAGAGAAGGAGAACGAGAGGAGGAAGAGATGTTTACCTGGTCTGACCCTTGACCTCCGTGAGGTCACCAACCCCCGACGGTGTGACACGCCCCTGTGTTGAGGTCCCAGCTGACCTGAAGACTGGAGTGGTAGGTGTTTGGTCTGCACACACACACACGTGATAAATAGAGAGGTAGAGTGATAGTGATATAGGGGTAGAGAGGTAAAGAGAGAGGTAGAGGGGTAGAGAGGTAGAGAGAGAGGTAGAGGGGTAGAGAGAGAGGTAGAGGGGTAGAGAGGTATAAAGAGGTAGAGGGAGTACAGTGGTAGAGAGAGAGGTAGAGGGGTAGAGAGAGAGGTAGAGGGGTACAGTGGTAGAGGGGTAGAGAGAGAGGTAGAGAGGTAGAGTGATGGAGGTGTAGAGAGAGTGATAGAGGTGTAGAGAGGTAGAGGTGCAGAGGTAGAGGTGTAGAGAGGTAGAGAGAGTGATAGAGAGGTAGAGAGAGTGATAGAGAGGTAGAGTGATGGAGGTGTAAACAGGTAGACAGGTGTACCTGCAGTGTTCCTCCTCTGCTGTAGAGAAGGCGAGCAGCAGCAGACCGATGTTGATAACCACCGTGTTGGTCTCTGGACACACCTGACACACACACACACACACACAGAGTAATATACACACACAAGATGATATGAGACGTCAGAGAGAAGTACCCATGTGTGTATCTGTATACAGTGTGTGCGTGTGTGTACCTCCAGGATGACCACGTCGTAGTCGCTGAAGGAGCAGAACTGAGCGACCCAGGCAGCGTCTCTCCTGATCACCTCGTTGATCAGATACTCAAAGTCTAAAGTCAGCTGCTCCACACACACAGTCTGACACACACACACTTCAGCATTAATTGTTACACACACATATTTACATTTATAGTCATTTAGCAGACGCTCTTATCCAGAGCGACTTAGTGAGTGCAGGTACATTCCCCCCGAGGCAAGTAGGGTGCAGTGCCTTGTCCAAGTACACAACATAATTTGCACGGCCGGAAATAGAACCGGCAACCTTAATAGCGATTCCCTAACTGCTCAGCCATCTGACTCCCATATTTCAGCATTAATTGTTCCACACATACATACACTTGTTTCAGCATCACCCCCACACACACCTGTCCGCTGTACGGCCCTGTGACCAGCTGCAGGTTCCGCCCCCTCAGGTCACTCACTGTCACCGGCAGCTGCACCTTCTCATCCTCATAACCTGGAGGGAGGGGGGGGGGGAGAGAGGGGGGGGTGAGAGAGAGAGACAGAGAGAGAGAGAGAGAGAGAGAGAGAGAGGGAAGAGTCAGTAAAATGTATTAATTAGATCTTTCAACATATGCAAAAAACAAAACATCCAACTCTTCTCCTGTCCTTCTTCTTCTGTGGTGCATGTCTGACCTGTGGTGTCCTGCTCTGGCGCCCCCGGCTGCTGCAGGCGGTACTGCTGCCGCGTGTAGCTAACGTATCCTGGCTCGCTGGCGTCGCCATCCGGAGGGGAGGAGGAGGAGGGAGGCGACGAGCACGTGGAGGCGGGGGACGAAGCTGCGTCACAGTGAACAGCGTCCTGCTGGTCTGACGACCCTGCCGAGGTTTGGTTCCCGCCTGAGGTGGAGGGCTGTGGAGATGACAGCCTGTCCTCCTCTCCTCCCTCTTCCGCCACGCTCCCCTCTCCCCTCCCCACCCCTCCCCCCGGCGTTCTCTCCCCCCTCCCCCCCACCCGTCGTCCCTGGGCGAGGAGGAACAGGTCGGCCGCAAACTCCCGCGCTCGTGCCGCCGCCGTCAGCTGTGATTGGCTGGGGGGGGAAGGGGCCGGGACGGGTTTGTCGGCGGGGGTCTTGCAGTCGGGGGAGCCTGGAAGCGAGGGCGAGGAGGGCGGGGCTTCTCCACATGGGGGCGGAGTCTTCTTCCTGTTTAGAATCTGGCACAGCTGACCCTGCTCACCTGCTGGAGACATAGACAACAGCAGCACACACACACACACACATATTTAAGTTGACACACACAGGCACAAGCATGTAGTAACTACAAACTCAGTGTGTGTGTGTGTGCATGTGTACAGTGTGTGTGCGTGTATACGGCGTGTGTACGTCTGGACAGTGTGTGTGTGTACCGGGGCAGAGGGACACACTGCAGGCCACCAGGGAGTAGCTGGTGTTCAGCAGGATCACCTGGTCCTTCTTCAGCTGGAAGGCGGGCTGGAAGGTGGGGAAGGGGTAGACCACCTGGTACCTGGAGTTCAGCACATAGCCATGCTCCAGGCACCCCCCACTGCCTGGGGAGGGGGGGGGGAGAAAGAGTGAGGGTGTGTGAGAGAGTGTTTGTGTGGGTGTGAGTGAGTGTGTGTGAGCGTGTACCTGTGCGTATGGTGGAGGCAGTGGAGGCAGGGCAGCAGTGAGAGCAGGGCAGGGCAGGAGGCATGGAGGCGATGGTGATGTAGATGTCTCTGTTGTTCTCATCACTCATCATCAGGTTCATCAGCACTGAGCTGGAGCTACGGGTACTGGGGGAGGAAGAAGGGGGAGGACGGGGGAGGGAGGATCAGGGAGGGGGAGGGTGGCGAAGGGAAGACAAGAGGAGCAGGAAGGTAGACGGAGGATATTAATCAACGTCAAAAAGACGTTACTCTTTTGGTTGAAATTTCCATCCGTGCAACATCGTTGCCAAGGGAGACACGTCTTACTTGAAGCCAAAGATGACGATCTTGGATCGGTCGTTGGGCCACTCACACACAGTCAGGTAAAGATCACTGTAGATGTCCTCTCCTGAAAACAGGCGAACATGATGCACCTGGGGGGGAGGGGGGGGGGAGGTGAAGGAAGGGGGAGAGAGGAGTATGAACAGGAGGAGGAGAGACGAGGAGGAGAAGCTATTGTAAATGGTCAGGTGGCTGAGCGGTTAGGGAATCGGGCTAATAATCAGAAAGTTGCCGGTTCGATTCCTGGACGTGCTAAATGACGTTGTGCCCTTGGGCAAGGCACTTCACCCTACTTGCCTCAGGGAGAATGTCCCTGTACTTACTGTAAGTCGCTCTGGATAAGAGCGTCTGCTAAATGACTAAATGTAAGTGGTGGATTCAAACACGGCACACCTGTGTGTGTTGCTGCACCTGTTTTAGTCGACTCTGAATGTTGAACTCCCACCAGTACAGATGGTAGGTGTAGAAGGAGAAGTCGTCATCTTCTCCACAGTCGCTGGTGTAGGAGAGGACGTACCGGCCGCACTTGGTGAAGCCTAGAAAGATGTGGCTGTGGGCCAGAAAACAGGGAGACGTTCAGGAAAGGCTTGAGGGACACACACACACCTGGACCGAGGTGCACACAGACACACACCTGGACCGAGGTGCACACAGACAGACACACACACACACACCTGGACCGAGGCGCACACACACACACCTGAACCGAGATGCAAACAGACACACACACACACCTGGACCGATGCGCACACAGACACACACACACACACACACACCTGGACCGAGGCGCACACAGACACCCACACACCTGGACCGAGGCGCACACAGACACACACACACCTGGACCAAGGCGCACACAGACACACACACCTGGACCAAGGCGCACACAGACACACACACACTCACCCTGCGCTGAGGAACTCTTCACTGACTATGTTCTTCAAAGGGACGCAAACCCGTGGAGGCAGTTTGCGGAAGAGGCGTTGAGAGAACTGGCCATTCAGCTAGGGAAAGAGATGGACGTTAAAACGTACATGAATAAATCAGTGAGCGGGTGAGAGAGTCCAACACGAATAACTCCACGGAAAAGAGAGGACCTAACTAGCTGTATTGTACAATCTCATATTCAGATTTACGACTGTCGTTATCAAGCTACAGTACCAAGACAAGCCAACTAGACTTACAATGTAAGCGAAGTTCCCAGTTAGCACTAGCTCTCTAAGAAACGACCGTGCAAAGACCCAGATCGGCAATGCTTTGAATTACCAACACAACAAAGACATAGTATCCGCTAGATGTACACAAAAAAAAGCACAAAACATGTATTCCGAGGAGACGGGAGGGAGAGTAGGCTAACCAAGCCGCAGAGAAAGCACTCTGCATTGGCTTCCTCGACCCATGTCGGCCTACATTATCGCAACGTTTGTCCTGTGTTTTAAAAGGCGTTGTTTTCTAGCATTTCTAGAGCATGCGTTTATGCCTAATCCGTACCTTTCCGCTGTTGAGCAGCTTCACGACATGTTCTTTATGCTTTCTCTGAGGTTTCTGTTTGTTGTTGTCCTTTTCTGATTTCGAGCTGGGCGCCATTTTCCTGTGTGTTCTCTACGGCCCGTCTTCCTCTTTCACCACCTGTCACCTGATTGGTTCTCGAGGCCCAAGGAAGCAGTTTCATTGGCCGACTAACACATCATTCACGTACAAAAAGCCGATCCGCCGTAATAAAAAGTAATTCATCAAACTTAAACCAAACTTTTTAAATTAATATTGGGAAATAATTTATACAAAAAATCACAAACTCCTTGTCAAATATTTAAATATAATTAATTTTATGAAATAATAAAAATCTGTTTTGACTGTATTTTACGTTTTTCTTTAGCCTGTTTGTTATGTCGTGATGAGTTTTAGGATTTCTTGGGCACACAATGTTGTCCTTTCAGGTCACGTTGGTTGCACTTAGTCCTGACGCGAATCAAATCGAACACACCCTCGGCTTGTGTCTGACTTGGGACAGAAGTTTCACACACTCCGCCATACTTCTGCCGCCGACATGTCAAACAATAACGCCAGCAGCAACCTGGTCGTCGCCAAGAAAGTCGTCAAACAGCTGAGGCTGGAGGCCAGTGTCCGGAGAATAAAGGTAGGTGGACAGTTCGTCGTTAAACACGGAAAACCGTTTTTTTTTCAAAAGACGGGAGACCAAGTGACAGTCTGTGTGATGTCTTGCGTAAGCAAGTCCAAACACTTCGGTACAAAGTCAGCAACACTGCTACAGTTTATGTTGGCGTGTTAAATGTAGCTCCTGTAGGTCATAATGTTGACAACCGTGGTTTTAAAGCATGAAAATAAAGTGTTTTAATAGGAGCTAGTTGTTTTAATCGTAAGAGACGCCTCTCAGAATATATTCAGTTGCACCAACCAGTTTGTAAACTCAAGTGGGCATACCTAATCGTGGTTTTCTATCAACGCCACTGTATACGTTTTATTTTCCTGACGTTACATTATTAAATTGAGTGAAGCGTATTTTATACAGATGGTCTAACCGCTGCTAGCCCAGTAGCCTACCCCATCAGAAAAAGCCCAGCTATTTTTCATCCTTCACTTCCTGGTGACTTCAGTTTGCCTAAATGGATTAGCTGTCTGCTTTTTGGCATTGTCAATTCCAACTGTAGCCTACAACTTCTGATCTCACTTGCAAATGTATTCAAATAGTTGGTGTGCTGTGGATTCCCAGAAAACGTCTGTGTTTGTTTGTGTACCGTGGTTCCGCATGGAAATGAGATTCTGTAGAAGTAGTCGGTTTCATCTGGCACACAATGCTAAAAGTGAACTCTCTTGAGAATGGCAAAGTTATCATTTCCTGTGTGTGTGTTTACAGGTGTCCCAGGCAGCGACAGACCTGAAGAACTTCTGCATACAGAACGCTCACAAAGACCCTCTTCTCATGGGAGTCCCATCAAGTGACAACCCCTTCAGACCGCCTAAGTCTTGCACCCTGTTCTGAGGTATGGATCAGAGTAGAATGGAATAGAACATAATCAATAGAATGGAATAGAACATAATTATTTAATAGAATGGAATATAACAGAATAACGTAATAGAACAGAATAACTTAATAGACTGAAATGAAATAGAATGGAATAGAACAGAATGTCTTGTCACCGTAGAATAGAACCCTTTTGTTACAGGCAGCAGTCTTGTGCAGTTTGCCAGGAATTTGAACTATTATCTAAACCAGGAAGTGCTTCAACTGTGTGTGTGTTTGTAATGTGATTTGTGATTAGATGCTTTAGTTTAATGTTTTTTTTTTTCATTCTCCCTCCCTCCCTCTCTCTCCCCCCCTCTCTCTCCCTCCCTCTCTCTCTCTCCCTCCCTCTCTCTCCCCCCCTCTCTCTCCTCCTCTGCAGTTGTGTACAAGTGCATCCCCTGTACTTCTTTCTGCTGCTGGTCTGGGAGGGATGAAGGGATGAGAGAAACAGAGGATGGCGTTAGAGAGCTGAATACAGTGCCATACAATCACCACAGGTTTCAAACACGGGTCAAATTAAGAGACCATTCATTAATGGACCATCATCATTTTGGAGTTGAGGCGCACTTGATTTACTGTGCCTGGCATGCAGCGTGGGCTGTGTTTACTTGTTTGGGTTCTTGGTCCTCGTCAAATTCTGAAGAACACCAGGCTCACTTCAAACATTTGGTTCAAAGATAAAGATCATAGATATAATCAGAACCGGATCATCCATGTACAGGATTGTGATCACCGAATAGTTGAATGCTGCGTTCAAGCACAAGTGTGTGTACAGTATGTATGTTATTTACAGACTGCATGCATATACGTTGTCAGTGATTTTACAAGCTCCAAGCCTTCCTCTACTATGCCCCTACACACGCACACACACACACACTTACATACTGTCAACTTCATCCCTGAATGAAAAACTATCACTACTGTAAATGTAACACAGAAGCAAAACAAGGACCTAGAATCACTCACATAATATACAATAATCTATTCAAACTTGCCCTCATCCATTCTCATCCACTTAAACAAACTTTCATCCATTTTCATCCTCACAAACAGACCTTCAGTTACTCACATGGCCGTATGATAACTCTCTCATTTACAAAGAAAAGTCTTTGAGACCTTGTGCCTTCGTCTAAGAGCAGTTAATGGGTGTTTGTGCCTATATACATCACTTTTTACACGCACACACACACCAAGCACTCACACAGGTTTCTAAGCGATGGTGTGTGTGTTTAATATCTTCCCATAGGCTGCTCACAGCTACCGGGTCACATGGTCACTTCCTTCCTGTCTATGAAGAGGCAATACCTCTTCAATATTTAATCACTTTTTTTATTTGTTGTTTTACTGTCACCCCCCCCATTTTGTTTTGTTTTGTTTTCACTCTAATGCTATGTTGGCATTCCAGCACGAATCAAGGGATTTCTTTAAATAGATTTGCTGTCCGTCCAAAGTAAGTGAAAAGGGAGCTGGGCCTGGGTTAGGCGTGGTTCCGCTCAGCAGTGTTGCCTGTGTGACGCCCGTGTGACACCCAGGACCTTTTGATCACTACTAAATTACTTTATATTAAATTGTCATATTGTATGTGGGTGTTCAACCAACACGAGGCGGAGGAAGAGAGGCCTTGTAAAATTCCCAGCAAGCCCACAACTTCACTCTAGACCCCCCGATTACAGCTATACTACGAGGTCCACCAGCACCAGCCGTCATGCTGGTGTGGCAAGGCATCCTGGTTTCATGTCATTTAGGTTACAGGGTAACAGTAGGTGTGTTCGACTTCATGCAGCACCGGCGGCGAAGAAAGCCGGCTCCAGGCGGCTGCCTTGAAGT
The DNA here is from genome assembly GCF_963692335.1 of Osmerus eperlanus. NCBI lineage: Eukaryota > Metazoa > Chordata > Actinopteri > Osmeriformes > Osmeridae > Osmerus > Osmerus eperlanus. Next base: position 11,941,590 of record NC_085039.1, read on the forward strand.
TGAGAATGCCATTGGCTGCTTCAAGTCAGCCGGGCTGCAGGCGACGCCGGCGCTGCATGAAGTCAAACGTACCTATTGTTTTAACGTCCACGCCAGGAGCCCTCCCCACCCCCTCCTTAACAACGCCCCTGCTGGCTCCACCCCCTCCTTAACAACGCCACTGCTGGCTCCACCCCCTCCTTAACAACGCCCCTGCTGGCTCCACCCCCTCCTTAACAACGCCACTGCTGGCTCCCTAACGACCCTGTGGTGACATCGTCGTCACCTGAGGTGTTCCGGTGCTCGTCCCTGATAGGGGCGCTGTGTCATCGCCATGTTGTGTTCGGCTGTGTGCCTGCATCTCCTGCGCCTTACCCTACACTACTGCGTGAATGGATGAAACAATACATTTCTTCTACGACTAAAAATTCCATGTGTCTGTGTTTCTTTGTGTCTGTGTTATTTAATATCCTATTAAATAGATTTGATATCCTATTAATTAACAGGTGTTTATAGACAGTTTTGACTCATCACACTGTTGTATTTAGCTGCCATATCAACTCCAGTGACTACAGCTAATTAACTGGGATAATCCCAGTCAATCAACTCCTTAACGAGGCAGATAATTAACCAGAGTGCCACCACCTGAGAGGAATCTTCCAGGTGAGACTACACACAGGTCAACACCCTTCCTGTCCAGGTGAGACTACACACAGGTCAACACACAGGTCAACACCCTTCCTGTCCAGGTGAGACCACACACCAGCACTGCCACAGATGTCTAAGCGTGGGCAGAGACGGCCAGGGGCCCTGAGGAGGGGCCAGGAGTTCTCAGGTAAACTGTGTTTACGTGCACACACAAACACTTTACAAACAATATGTCCTCTTTCAGGTCTTTGGTCTTGAACTCATCCTCCTTTCTCAGTCTTGCTGTTGCATCCTTCCTTCCCCCCCCCAGACCTCCAGGACACCTTCCTGCTTAGCAGGGAGCCCGGCTCGTCCTTCAGTGAGACCTCCCACAGCACCTCCTGGTGGGCAGGTAGAGACGAGAGGAAGGTGCGGGGACCCTCACTCAAGGTACTGTGAGGGGTGGGGGTGGGGGAGAAATCAAACGTATTTTTGTTTACCTTTGCCGTGTGTGTGTGTGTCGTCATGTATACCTGAACCCGTCCAGTCTGAAAGAATCAAATTGCCTTGTACAGGAGCAGCTGTCTGAGAAGGAGCAACACATTGCCAGGATTCAAGACGCACTGAGACGAGAGAGGGAGAAGGTGAGGTGTGTGTGTGTGTGAGAGAGAGAGACAGGCCTGAGAGATCTGATGTTGACCTCTGCCCCCTCCTCCCCTCCCTGTGTCCTGCAGTCGTCTCGGCTGCAGTCCCGGTGTGTCCAGCAGGGGGCAGAGTTGAGGCGCAGAGAGCAGCAGGCGTCCAGACTGAGGGAGCGTCTGGCAGACACACGCAGAGACCGGGGCCATGGTGAGGGCATGCACACACACACACACACACTCGCTTCAGTCATGTTGTATGTCCCTTCATCTCCCTCTCTCTCTCTCTCCCCCTCCCTCCCTCTCGTTCTTCCCCTCCCTCCCTCACTCTCTCTCCCCCTCCCTCCCTCTCTTCCCCCCC